>NW_027255931.1:2500-62348 GCF_043229965.1 Drosophila suzukii | reverse complement strand
GGAGAGTTATCCAGCTCATGATCCCAGCCTCCTTACCCAATTTATAAACAAACCCTCCAGCTCGAGCGCCCAGCCGCCTTACCCAAGTCGTAAACAATTTCTTATAAAAAATTCTAAGCTGGGATCCCCTTACTCAGCGTTCCCACTGAATCCCAATTAGCTCCCCACTTCAATCGAAGTTCATAATTATCCGATTTCCCGACTCTCTTTAGTCCAACACTCTCTCTTAAACCGAGGTTTGTTTATCAGATAATCGGCCCTTGGCCAGGCAGTCCGTTTTTGCATCCGAGAAGATCGGTTCAATAGAAGAAATATTGTGAACAGTAGAATAAAAGTCGGTATTAAGGAAAAGTTGTAACTTAGTGAATAAAAAAATAAAAATAAATTTTTTTAAATTATTCGCCAGTGAAATAATTAATTTGCATGCCAATACCTATAAATTAGTAATATTATTGAAACACTAACTTCCGCATTTATATACCAAATGTGCTGTTCCCATTTGATGTAAAACTAAGTCGATCTAATATTGAGAAAGCTATGGATTATGTTAAGATCAGAAAACGGATACACTACGATTAATCAGAAAAGCGAACACACGTAATAAGAACCAAGATAACAAAAAAATTAGAAGTAAAGTGAATACAAACTGCGATAACAGTTCTATAGGTTTTTATATATACATATTTTTAAATATACTTGAAACCTTATATTCGTTTTCCAATCCAATGCTTAATATTATGACTACTCCAAACACCGTGACAATTGAAAACCTTCAACATCTTTTATCAAGTAACTATCATTTTTTAACCATTTATCTATAACATAAGCACCCTTTCGTTCAGGTATTTGCTTTCTTGGGACTCCTACTGTATTATCAAAGTTTTTCACCATAATATACTCTCATACGGTGTACTCCGAACTTTCTTTTTTTCTTTCATTATATATTCTTTCGTTGTATTTTTATACCAGTTACTCGTAGAGTAAAAGGGTACACTAAATTCGTCGGAAAGTATGTAACAGGTAGAAGTAGATATCATTTCAAAAAGGGGGTGGGGGTGACCCTAATTAGTCACGCATGGTTGCACACAGGTGTTTTAATGACCGAATTAGCATAATTAAGTCAAAAAGGGGGTGTTGGTGACCCTAGTTAGATTAGCATGGCTGCACACAGGTATGTAAATGAGGTTAGAAAGGGGTGTGTAGGAGTGCAAGAGAGGGGTGTTTTGTGATGTCTTGTTTTGTCTTGTCTTTTTTCTCACCCTAAAGGTGTGTGTGTGTGAGGGGTGCAAATGTCATGCGAAGGATTTTGTGGTTGTTTAGAGTGATCTTTACCCAAATAGGGTGTGTAGGAGTGTAAGAGGGATGTTTTGTCATGCGTATGAATTTGTGATTGCTTGTGTGTGAGGGGTGTAAATGTCATGCGTAGGATTTTGTGGTTGTTTAGAGTGATTGTTCACGCCAAAAGGGCGTTTAATTTCAGGAGGCAGTGTCGAGCGGCAGTTTTATCCAGATGTCTACATCTCGCGCGCTCGCACTGCCGTCCGCTCTCCCTCTCTATCTCTCCCCTAAGTCTCCGCTCTGCTCTGGAGCGCTTAAGTTAAGTTAGGCTTAAGCAGTTCTTGTTTCAAAGTGATACAATAAACACCTACGCACGTCGCGTAAAAACCCCAAAAGTTACCCGCGTATTTTTATGCGTACCACTCGATCTTGGGGCTTCAACTATTTAATCGATCAAACCGCACCGCCCCAACATTTTGGTCCAGTTCGAGCAGGATTTCAAAATCTTTGGACTTTCCTCTCCTGGAGTTTCCTTTGATTTTGTCCCAGCAGGCTTGAAACACTCCAGATAAGTTCCGCTTACTATAATTGCCGGTCATACAGCCAGTTTTTCGAACCCTATTTCGACTAACTTTCTGTATGATATATTGTCTAAATCCAAAAGAGATTAATCCGACGCAACGGCATTTAATATATGTATTTCAATTCCGTTACTTGTGCCCGACAATATTCCAGTTTTCCTTTGCCCACAGTTGCACACTTGAAACAATTCCAGTAAATATTTCAGTGCTACTATTCAACGAAAATATTTGTCAAATATATTTTCAATTCCAATCGTGTGTAAAATATAACTCAGCCGCAGTAAAAAATTCCCGGTCATAAAATTTTCCCTTAAGATTTGCACTCTTTATTTTTTACTGTGTTCCAGCTGCATGTGTATATTTACAAAAACAATCTGATACAGTCCACTCCAACTACTTTTCTCGACCTACAAATACGGCTAAACTATTTCTAAAATTAAAAACAAAGTGACAATATCCACAAATTTACTCCAGCAAATCGTTTGCAATTTAGTTGTGCAGGTGACAAACAAACGCACCGACATACAAACATAAGCGAAGTCTTTCCAATTCCCGCAACGATATTCCGCTATTCGCACCCCACATATATACATATGTACAGTGTACATACATACGTATATCGCCAGTGCACAGTGGGTCAAGAGCTCACAATAAATGTTCCTTCCAAACATACAATATTAAAGTCCGTAATTCTTTACATAAGTCCGACAATCCGATACAATAAATATTTATTGACTCTGCCTATCCTACAGTGTGACCGTATATATTTACAATCTTAATTGGTTCCTAAATTCCAATTTGATTCCAATCCGTTTCCTTACATCTGAATTAAAATTCGAAATTATTTAACGTCATGGCAACATCAGTAAAATCCGCTTTAACCCGATTTATGGCCACAGCTGACTGTCTGATTCACTTTGAGGCCACTGTGAACGCTCCAGGTGCTCCTACCCCAACGTTATCCGCCTATGAAATCCGTCGCGATCACCTCAATTCCTTGTGGCAAACGGTAAAGGCAGCATACGACATATGCTCCGACTGCATTATAGCTGCAGGCGAGAGCGCCGCAGACACAAAATCCATACTAAAGTCCAAGTATTACCAAACGTACTCCACTTACGAAATATTTGCCGCGCAGCTGATGGAACAAATCCAAAAAGGCTCCTCCCAAATACCTCAAGCTCCAGTAACTCCGTCCCAAAATTCCACGTCCTATGGCTGTCGGCTCCCTCCTATCGACACAGAGGTTTTCTCTGGCGACTATCTTCGCTGGCCGACTTTCCGGGACCTTTTCACGGCAATATACATAGACAATCCGAGTCTAACGCCCGTTGAAAAATTATTCCACTTAAATTCAAAAACAAGTGGCGAAGCTCATTCCATAGTTTCAAGATCCCCACTCACCAATGATGGCTTTCGCTCAGCCTGGAATAACCTAACTGAGCGTTTCGAAAATAAGCGATTGCAGGTGAACAGTCACCTGAAAACACTTTTCAATGTGCAATCCATAGCACAGGAGTCGGGAGCAGCCTTAAAGGAACTTCAACGCACTTTTCAAGGTTGCTTAACTTCCTTAAAATTTTCCGGTGTTAATATTGAGAATTGGGACCCTATCCTGGTTTATATGTGCTCGACAAAACTACCAAAGCTCACTCTCTCATTATGGGAGCAATCCATCCAAAATAAAGCCGAAAATCCTACGTGGCTTGAGCTTGATTCATATTTGACGGAGCGCCATCTAACTCTTGAGGCCGTCGATAGCTTCCGATCTGCCAATTTCCACCACGTCCAGTCCAAAAACACAAATCAAGAGGCAGAATTTCCAAAAATAAATTCCTTCAACACAAGGTTAGTTCCGATAACCAAAGGCTGCGATCTGTGTTCGAAGAAGAACCACCCCGTGCGTATATGTCCACGCTTCCTACAGATGACGGTAGAAGATCGCTTAGCCTATATCAAAAGGAAGCAGTTGTGCTCCAATTGCTTTGCAAATAGCCATCAATTCCGGGATTGCACAAGCGCTCACAACTGTCTCACTTGCCAAGATCGGCATCACACATTGCTGCATCGAAACAGCGGTCCTACTACTCCGACGATTCCATCCGACCCTCCAAGGCCAGTATCCGCCTCAGTTCCACACATCATTTCGTCCTATTCAACGCAAGTTTCCGTACAAAAAGTTCCTCCTAAGAATACTCCATCCGAATATTGGATTCCATACCCCACCTTGGATGGCAGACGTACTCGAGGTATTAAATCCTACCAATGCCGAGTCTGCCAAAAGATCCATCCTCTACGGAAGTGCCACCACTTTCTACGGCTAAGCCCCCAGAATCGGCTTCAGGAAGTACATATCCAGAAGTACTGCTCCAATTGCTTGGCTCACAATCATTCCAAGGACTCCTGCCGCAGTGGTCATCACTGCCACAAGTGTGGAAAGGCCCACCACACTCTCCTACATACGGACGACCGATCTATACTTCCAAAATATTCCTGAGCCTACTATCCTGAGGTTCTTGCTACGGGTGTCCTCGCAAGGGGGGGGAGAATGTTCACGCCAAAAGGGCGTTTAATTTCAGGAGGCAGTGTCGAGCGGCAGTTTTATCCAGATGTCTACATCTCGCGCGCTCGCACTGCCGTCCGCTCTCCCTCTCTATCTCTCCCCTAAGTCTCCGCTCTGCTCTGGAGCGCTTAAGTTAAGTTAGGCTTAAGCAGTTCTTGTTTCAAAGTGATACAATAAACACCTACGCACGTCGCGTAAAAACCCCAAAAGTTACCCGCGTATTTTTATGCGTACCACTCGATCTTGGGGCTTCAACTATTTAATCGATCAAGCCGCACCGCCCCAACAGTGATCTTTACCCGAATAGGGTGTGCAGGAGTGTAATGGTTGCACACAGGTCACTTAAAGTATGTTGCTTCTAACTTGTGTTAAGTTAAGGAAAGGGTAATCTTAAATGTTTCAATTCTATAGTGGAGGTGGTGGTGGTTGTGGTGGTGGTGGTGGTTCCTAACAGAATATACACAAAAACAAATGATATCTTTTATTTAGTCAAATACGTTTTTATTTATTCATATTTGAAAATTTTTTCTCACGCGCTTATAGAAAGAGAAAACGGTTACCTTCTAAGTTTTCAAAAAATGTATGTGTTAAGGAGAAATGTGGAAACTAGTTCAGTTTTAGAAAACTATTCGTTTTAGAAAGGATGTGTAGGAGTGTGAGAGAGGGGTGTTTTGTCATGTCTTGTTTTGTCTTGTCTTTTTCTCACCCTAAAGGTGTGTGTGTTGTTTAGAGTGATCTTTACCCGAATAGGGTGTGTAGGAGTGTAAGAGGGGTGTTTTGTCATGCGTGAATGAATTTGTAAAACGATATTTAGGCGGAGGGGAAGTTGTTTTATTATGCGTGGGCGTTTTGTTGATTCAATTAGGGTTGTAGAAGACATCTGTTAGTGTAACCTGTCTACGGTCTTGTGGTCAAAAGGTGTTGGTTTGAGGGATATTAGACCGCATACTTTTGTGGTGTGAAACACCCCTCTTTAGCGAGCATTAGATGGGAAAGTGAGCGTAGGAGTGTAAGAGGGGTGTTGGTGGTGGTTGTGGTGGTGGTGGTTCCTAACAGAATATACACATTTATAAACAAAAGCAAATGAGATCGTTTATTTAGTCAAATACGTTTTTATTTAATCATATTCGTGTTAAATTCTGTATGTATTATAAATGTTTCCATTGAGTTTTTTAAATAAACAAATGTATTTTTCTATAAATTTTAAGGCATCTTCTTCTTTCTTTTCAACATGCATACACCTGCAAGTGTCAGGTCCAACTTTACAATCATCATATGCCCATGCAGGATGATAAGGTTTTCTCCATTCTTTGAATGAAGTACTGGGGTGGCTTCTACATCTTTAAGAAATGTATGAAATGCTTTCAATTTCGTAACATGTTCTTTGAAGGTCTCACTTCCATGCTCCCTTAAGAACTCTTCAATTTTTGAGGAAATCATTTTTTTCTTTCAACGTAATAGTCTGAATGTTTATCTTAAACTAAAGTTTGGTAGAGATAAATCATTGTGTAATACAGATGTTAAAAAATGCAACAGCTGATGATAGACCCACCGTCTAAAATAAATTCAAAACAATAGAAAATTTTTTTTTTTTGGTTTTCTCTATATTTTAGAATTTTAACTCTATATTGTTGAACTACAAAATGAAAACATACACAAGTTTCTATATTATCATTAAAAAATTTACATAAATTCAAATGTTCTCCAAATGTTGTTTCTATAAACTCCTTTACGTCAATACCCGTGAACATGTTCCTTGACTCCAGTAGTAATTTCAAGTCCTCTTTTGAAATCATATTGCCAAATGTATTAATAAAAAAATTATTGTTATTTATTAAAGAAGAATAAGTCGGTATATTAAGATTGTTATAAGAATCAGTCATTTCGTAAACTTATTTTCCCGACTCTCAAAATGTAAATGAATGGTTAAAAGGAGTTTAGGAGTTTAGGAGTTTTCGTTTGTGTAAATGTTTAAGATTTTATGAGCACTGTTCAGAGAGCAGACACCATCCCGAACATGTAATGAACAATATGGAAAGTGATTTCCATCCATTATTTTTAGAGAGGGACAGCCAATTTTATCAATGTTGATTACATCATTAATTTTTAAAAATTTTTGTAGGAATA
Organism: Drosophila suzukii; assembly: GCF_043229965.1. NCBI lineage: Eukaryota > Metazoa > Arthropoda > Insecta > Diptera > Drosophilidae > Drosophila > Drosophila suzukii. The sequence goes on along the minus strand of NW_027255931.1, from coordinate 55,799 downwards.
ACCTTTTTTGATATCCATTACAAATTATTTCCTTTTTTCTAATAATTTCTAACATTCTAAAATTTTCCTAACATCAATGGGTCCCGATTAACAATTTCATTTTGATATGATAAGTCTATTACGATAATAGGAGCTTTAGTTTTAAACTCTGTAGGTGATAGTAAAGGAGATTCACTTCGGTTATAGTAGCTAGTTTGAAACTTGCAATACGTTTCATATAGGTGAGCAAATCAATCTTTTTCAAAGTCCAAGTTTAAGTCATCGTAGGGATATGTTTCAGAGTTTAAGTAGACCTTTAGATTTCTTAAATTGTTTGTAATCAGATGGAGGTTATTTTTAAATCCAATTAAAGCAAATCGTGGACGTTCTCGGTTAGCAGCTAATCAATGTTGATTACATCATCAATTTTTAAACATTTTTGTAGGAATAACCTTTTTTGATATCCATTACAAATTATTTCCTTTTTTCTAATAATTTCTAACATTCTAAAATTTTCCTAACATCAATGGGTCCCGATTTAACAATTTCATTTTGATATGATAAGTCTATTACGATAATAGGAGCTTTAGTTTTAAACTCTGTAGGTGATAGTAAAGGAGATTCACTTCGGTTATAGTAGCTAGTTTGAAACTTGCAATACGTTTCATATAGGTGAGCAAATCAATCTTTTTCAAAGTCCAAGTTTAAGTCATCGTAGGGATATGTTTCAGAGTTTAAGTAGACCTTTAGATTTCTTAAATTGTTTGTAATCAGATGGTGGTTATTTTTAAATCCAATTAAAGCAAATCGTGGACGTTCTCGGTTAGCAGCTAATTTAACATTCCAAACATGATCTGTTTCATTACTTAGTTTATGATTAATGTATGTATCTCAACTACGGAAAGCAATCGGTAGATTGGTTCCACTTTTTATAATATCATACATTTTAATTTTCGTTGAATCGCTGGGTGTTATATGAGGAATTTTCCATGTAATATTAGTCATATTGAGATGATATTTTCCGACTAATTTTGTAATCTCAATTTTATCTTGCTCAAGTACATCATTAAAATTTTTTGATATTAATAGTACTAGTTCATGTTAACAATTTAATAATACTTTTTTGAAATCTTCAGCAAATGCGAGTTGATTTTTAAGGGGTATTGAAAAGATGAAGTGGGGGCTTAAATTGAAATCGGCTCTTCCACTCCATCCAGAATTGTAAAGTCTCTTACTTTCAAATCGATTTAAGGGAACAAAGTTTTTTATTGTAGTAGTAATACCACTAAATCTTGTTCTATCCATCTCAACACCATTTATTTCATAGAGTATTTCATCTTAAAAGTATGCCACACAATTATTTCTCATTCTCCCAATAACATTTTGAGTTTCTACCGCTCCCCCTTCCTTAGGTCTCACAACCAAAGTATCCAAAGGTGGTTATCTTAGAGGAACATATCCGATCATGTTGGGGAAAGGTGTGATCACGTGTGTGTCGCACACCAAAAGTATTCAAAGATGATTGCCTTAGAGGGACATGTCCGATCATGTTGGGGAATAAAGTTTTCTATGATTGTAAAACTAATAAAGAGATCAAAAGAACCCCCAAAAAAAAATCTCACAAGTTAATGATTCTCAGATGGGGAATATTTTCAAACAGACATTTTTTTCGCCCCAGAACGTTTAACTGGTACATTTTCTAGGATCTCTCCTTTCCACAAACGGGTCATAAACATATCATAAAAGCGATTCAAGCAAGAGTTTCCGGCGCAAGTTTCCGACGTCAATTCAGGATTACAAACTGTAAAATGTTCACCATAGCTCGTAGTTTTGAGATCATGTCCACCTTGATTAATGAAAATAGTTTTTGTGTTTAGAAGGTATTGAAAATGCTGACCAATTATCTGTCCTTTAAATTGTTCAATAAATTGGTCAATTTCCTCATGAAATTTCATTTTGTTAATTTTGTTTTCTTGTAGGTCCATACACATCTAGTCTCAACTTTAAAATTATGTATAACAATTATTTTATTGTTTTGGAGCTACTTTTGAAAAATGTCAAAATAATGTATGCATTGTTAAGAGCACAAATCCCCCCTTAAGGTGTGTTTCACAATAGGGAAACCGGTTTCCTTTAAACCTGTTTAATGACGGGTAGCCCATTTCCTCGATATTAATGAGCTGGCGACTCCCAAAAAACGTCTGTAGAAAACGTTTCTTTTCCACACCTTTACAAATAATTTGTTTGTGCCTAACCGAAGTAGACACTTCCGGGTCACACCGCGGGACAAGGGGGTAATGAGCACTTGTCGCTGGCACGGGGACGCTTTGCTGACAGGACGATCGCTTCGCGGCAACGGTAACGATGGTTACTGCGATGTCGGACCACAGGCACTGCGCTGAGGTAGAGCTAACGTGGTTAGCTGCTAGTTAAGATATTGTATTACGAGCCCTATTCCCAGAGGTAGGAGGTAGAGCCGCGGAGTTATGAGGTGTGTTGATAACTGATTTATTCTTCATTTGATACTTGCTTATATACTACTTGGAACACGGAAGCTTAGTGTAATGATTAGTGAAATAAGCTATATTCTAAAGTAGGTCAGGGAATTATGATTATGGTGCAGTTGGCTCAGCTAAAACTGCAACATGTGCTGACTGCATTGGTGCGTCAGTGTGCCGTTGAGTCGGGGAGACGGTGAGTTAGTGAGACATATAATATGCTGATCAGCAATTCTCATATGCAGTGGGTGCTACTGAACGCCTGGTACTGACACTGCAACATGTGCAGGCTGCATTGGCTGTTCCCAACTTGGCTACTGCTTGATTTGTTGGGTGTGGTCATGTTGAGTACCTTTGGGTACGAACATTCTCCCCCCCATTGAGGGGTACCCTCAATTAAGTCGTGATGTCGGTCAGCCCTTGACCGAAATCTATAGGAAGCACCTAACAAATCATTGATTAAGGTGGATCCTTCCTTCAACTGCGGTTCATGTTTGTGATTCAGGTCCTTCACATCTTCTTGATGCTGCTTAACCCTCCCCTTTGCGATAAAATTGACATTACCGTGGGGACTGAAATTGTGCCCTCGTAGACCTTGATCATTTGGTACGTCTATGGTATGTGGACATTCTGCAACAAAACTAAGATATTTCTTGGTTAAGTCTAGAAATGTTGAACCAAAGTCAGCCTTCTTGTATGTTTTAAATTGATGAGAATTCGTTTCTATATTCATCGGATTTTTAGCTTTTGTTGGCTCATAAGCAGCGGTCGGTCCTGCAAAATCACCTCTGCCTTCTACCAGAATAGGGTTGATTTCCGAATCAGATGAGGTTTCTTTATTGAGATAACCTGTGATTACATAACCAAGCCTAGTGCCTTGTGCCAAAGGTTTATTAGGTCCTAGTTCAAGAAGTTCACCAGTTATTACACGAGAATACACCTCAGCCCCTAAGGTTAGGTTAATGGGTCCAGGTTGCCGAAAGTCAGGATCTGCTAACGGCAGTCCCTCGAGAACATTAAGATCGGTATCAATTGGTACTGACGGTTGGTCTGTAATGACTGGGGGAATATTAGATACCTCTATTAGTGCTTCAACCCCTGATGTAACTGATGAGAGCTTTAGTGTTGATCTAGGTTAGGTTAGGTTAGGTTAGGGCGGCTGTCGGACTATAGTCCGACACACTTAGACCTCAATGGGTCGGTTGTGATACCGCATGATATCGTTTCTTCCTTCTCTAGGGTCCCGTTTCTAGTAGATTCAGCCTGTGTTAAGCTGATCAGCATGTCATCCACCCGGAAGATTTAATAAAGGCACTTATGCTTTTGAGATTAATATTTCGGTAAGATCGGCGGTGAAGGGGCTTCTTAAGTGTTTCAGTCTGAGTCTGCATAGGGCTGGGCAGAAGCAGAGAAGGTGTTCTACCGTTTCCACTTCTTCCTCATCCCTACAGCTTCTGCAGAAATCATTTTGCGGGGCTTTTAGCCTGCCGGCATGTGCGCCAATAAGCCAGTGGCCTGTAAGAGCTCGGATCAACATGCACCACTCTGTGCGACTGAGTTTGAGTAACTCCGAGGTTTTTTTGTTGTTTACCACAGGCCATGTCTGGTGAGAGATGCGACACTGTGGTGCGTTTTGCCAATGGGTATTGGCTAGTGTGTTAAAGTGGTTTTTTATGTTTAGCTTGCAAGTAGCCATGGGCACACCGACATTTTCCTCTCCTGGTAGGAGAGGCTTGGTGGTGCCCTGCCTGGCTAATTCGTCCGCTATGCAGTTGCCTGCAATGTCCCGGTGACCCGGAACCCATATTAGGCTGATAGTAAACTGATTTGCCATCTCGTGGAGAGATCTGCGACAGTCTGATATTGTACGGGAGTTGGTGTTTGTCGAGTAGATCGATTTAATAGCCGCTTGGCTGTCACTATATATGTTTAAATGTCCTCTCTGGAGGCCAAAGTTCCCTAAACAGGTTACTGCTTCTTTTATAGCGTGGACCTCCGCCTAAAAAACGCTACAGTGGTCCGGGAGCCTGAATGACTTCCTGATATCTAATTGTTCGGAGTATACACCTCCGCCAACGTGTCCTTCTAATTTGGAGCCATCTGTATAGAAACAGATTGCGTCCGTCGTGCCCGGTCGGCCCTGTTCCCATTCCTCTCTATCAGGAATCAGGGCCTCAAAGGGTGTGTGACTATATTTAATGGATTTGCATAGATCCGTGATCTTCGGAATCGATTTATCATGCTGGAGAATTTCAGCATGGCCATAAAATTGGGCTTTCCACTGCCCTGCGTCCCTCAGTCGAATAGCTGCCGATTTGGCCCTTTCAATGCCTGCTATGTCCAGGCTAGGGAGGTTCAAGATCGCATTCAGCGCTTCATTCGGGGTGGTTCGAAGGGCTCCACTAATACACAAAGTGGTTTTTTATGTTTAGCTTGCAAGTAGCCATGGGCATACCGACATTTTCCTCTCCTGGGACTGGACGAAAATTACAAACAAATTAACAGACTATACTATTGGCCAAATTTGAACAAAAAACTCCAGGAGTACATAAAGAATTGTACCATTTTAATAGTAACAAATATAATAGACACCCTTTACTAATTCCTATTGGTCACGCTCCCATCCCAAATAAAGAAGGAGAAAATCTGCATATTGACATTTTTACGCTCAGAATTTAATGTTCATTACTGTTATTGATTCATATTCAAAATACTTAGTTGTAAAGGAGATTCAAAATAAACTCAACAGAAACCAAAATTGCAGAAATATTGCAACATTTTCCACTTGCCAAAACTTTAATGATGGATAACGAGCCTAGTTTTTCTTTAACACAATTTAAATCCTTCGCACAAGGATGCGGTATTAATTTATATTTCGCGGATCCTCGCCATAGTACGTCCAATGGACTCATTCTACCCTTTTAGAAATTGCTCGTTGCATCAAAAAATAACTTAATTTATTGTAGTTGATTATTCTGAAATTATAATTGAAGCAGCTCAGGAATACAGCATACAAGTAATTTATGAGAAAAAACACGGGGAAAGAAATCAGCTTAACTCTAGATATAAAAAACAAGTAGCTAAGGAGAATTTACATATTAAGGTTATCATAAACAATAGAAATCGTACGATTCATAAAGATAACATCAAATCTTAAACACAGTTTTTCTTAAATTACAGAAAATGAATTCAATAATATTTGTATTATTGATAGTAGCAGCCACCAATTCCGAAATAATGGATTACACGAACCATGATTTTTTCCTCTACAAGGATACAAAAGACATTCTTATTTATGATTTATACGCTGACCTATTTCATTTAACTAATTTAAGTTTATATAAAGACAATCAAACTCGAATCAGCACACATATACAAAAGTAATCACTTACAGTGGGAAATTTCCTATGACTTAGATATTATTAAAATGCTTCTCTTACCAATTTTACCAAGTGGGGCAAAAAGAGAAATCAATGAAATAGGCAGCCTTTGGAAATGGATAGCAGGGACTCCCGATCACGATGATTTGATAACTGCCCAAAATAAAATTGATGATTTAATCCAAAATAATAATAACACAATGATGGAAAACTGTTAATTGATAATCATGACGCTAAATAAAACAATAGATATTATGTAATTTCTGATTTTAAGACAGAAATATTTAAGAATTAAAGCAATTTAAGCCCAGAAAATACTTGTTTTACTAGGCAACTAAATGGATATAAGTCCCTTTGTAATAAAATCAGGGAATATAATAATACCCTACTCTAACCTTGACCATAAGATAATAGAATATATCACTGCTTAACAGTATAATGATTTTTTAGTATCCGAATATCTTATGTCAAATGATTCGGAACTTTAATTCGATAACATTAACATATTAAACGCATTTATTCAAATTAAACAAACACAAATTCCAACAACGTTAATACTGATTATATTAACTTTAATATATGTAATTATTTAATTATATTTAAATTCAAAAAATATCTAATATTTAAACCACGGCAAATTCATATTGAAATAACCCCCGAAAATAATATGTCCGAAAATGAAAATACCACTGAGGATGAAACTATAGTCGAATTGACAAATCATCTAAATTCAGTTTATTCGACACTTCCAATGAATCGGGACGATTCAATTTAGAAGGGAGAGTTATCCAGCTCATGATCCCAGCCTCCTTACCCAATTTATAAACAAACCCTCCAGCTCGAGCGCCCAGCCGCCTTACCCAAGTCGTAAACAATTTCTTATAAAAAATTCTTAGCTGGGATCCCCTTACTCAGCGTTCCCACTGAATCGCAATTATCTCCCCACATCAATCGAAGTTCATAATTATCCGATTTCCCGACTCTCTTTAGTCCAACACTCTCTCTTAAACCGAGGTTTGTTTATCAGATAATCGGCCCTTGGCCAGGCAGTCCGTTTTTGCATCCGAGAAGATCGGTTCAATAGAAGAAATATTGTGAACAGTAGAATAAAAGTCGGTATTAAGGAAAAGTTGTAACTTAGTGAAAAAAAAAATAAAAATACATTTTTTTAAATTATTCGCCAGTGAAATAATTAATTTGCATGCCAATACCTATAAATTAGTAATATTATTGAAACACTTACTTCCGCATTTATATACCAAATGTGCTGTTCCCATTTGATGTAAAACTAAGTCGATCTAATATTGAGAAAGCTATGGATTATGTTAAGATCAGAAAACGGAAACACTACGATTAATCAGAAAAGCGAACACACGTAATAAGAACCAAGATAACAAAAAAATTATAAGTAAAGTGAATACAAACTGCGATAACAGTTCTATAGGTTTTTATATATACATATTTTTAAATATACTTGAAACCTTATATTCGTTTTCCAATCCAATGCTTAATATTATGACTACTCCAAACACCGTGACAATTGAAAACCTTCAACATCTTTTATCAAGTAACTATCATTTTTTAACCATTTATCTATAACATAAGCACCCTTTCGTTCAGGTATTTGCTTTCTTGGGACTCCAACTGCATTATCAAAGTTTTTCACCATAATATACTCTCATACGGTGTACTCCGAACTTTCTTTTTTTCTTTCATTATATATTCTTTCGTTGTATTTTTATACCAGTTACTCGTAGAGTAAAAGGGTACACTAAATTCGTCGGAAAGTATGTAACAGGTAGAAGTAGAAATCATGTCAAAAAGGGAGTGGGGGTGACCCTAATTAGTCACGCATGGTTGCACACAGGTGTTTTAATGACCGAATTAGCATAATTAAGTCAAAAAGGGGGTGTTGGTGACCCTAGTTAGATTAGCATGGTTGCACACAGGTATGTAAATGAAGTTAGAAAGGGGTGTGTAGGAGTGCAAGAGAGGGGTGTTTTGTGATGTCTTGTTTTGTCTTGTCTTTTTCTCACCCTAAAGGTGTGTGTGTTTGAGGGGTGCAAATGTCATGCGAAGGATTTTGTGGTTGTTTAGAGTGATCTTTACCCGAATAGGGTGTGTAGGAGTGTAAGAGGGGTGTTTTGTCATGCGTATGAATTTGTGATTGCTTGTGTGTGAGGGGTGTAAATGTCATGCGTAGGATTTTGTGGTTGTTTAGAGTGATCTTTATCCGAATAGGGTGTGCAGGAGTGTAATGGTTGCACACAGGTCACTTAAAGTATGTTGCTTCTAACTTGTATTAAGTTAAGGAAAGGGTAATCTTAAATGTTTCAATTCTATAGTGGAGGTGGTGGTGGTTGTGGTGGTGGTGGTGGTTCCTAACAGAATATACACAAAAACAAATGATATCTTTTATTTAGTCAAATACGTTTTTATTTATTCATATTTGAAAATTTTTTCTCACGCGCTTATAGAAAGAGAAAACGGTTACCTTCTAAGTTTTCAAAAAATGTATGTGTTAAGGAGAAATGTGGAAAGTAGTTCAGTTTTAGAAAACTATTCGTTTTAGAAAGGGTGTGTAGGAGTGTGAGAGAGGGGTGTTTTGTCATGTCTTGTTTTGTCTTGTCTTTTTCTCACCCTAAAGGTGTGTGTGTTGTTTAGAGTGATCTTTACCCGAATAGGGTGTGTAGGAATGTAAGAGGGGTGTTTTGTCATGCGTGAATGAATTTGTAAAACGATATTTAGGCGGAGGGGAAGTTGTTTTATTATGCGTGGGCGTTTTGTTGATTCAATTAGGGTTGTAGAAGACATCTGTTAGTGTAACCTGTCTACGGTCTTGTGGTCAAAAGGTGTTGGTTTGAGGGATATTAGACCACATACTTTTGTGGTGTGAAACAAGCGTGAGTTCGATATCCTCCCCCTCTTTAGCGAGAATTAGATGGGAAAGTGAGCGTAGGAGTGTAAGAGGGGTGTTGGTGGTGGTTGTGGTGGTGGTGGTGGTGGTGGTGGTGGTGGTGGTTCCTAACAGAATATACACATTTATAAACAAAAGCAAATGAGATCGTTTATTTAGTCAAATACGTTTTTATTTAATCATATTCGTGTTAAATTCTGTATGTATTATAAATGTTTACATTGAGTTTTTTAAGTAAACAAATGTATTTTTCTATCAATTTTAAGGCATCTTCTTCTTTCTTTTCAACATGCATACACCTGCAAGTGTCAGGTCCAACTTTACAATCGTCATATGCCCATGCAGGATGATAAGGCTTTCTCCATTCTTTGAATGAAGTACTGGGGTGGCTTCTACATCTTTAAGAAATGTATGAAATGATTTCAATTTCGTAACATGTTCTTTGAAGGTCTCACTTCCATGCTCCCTTAAGAACTCTTCAATTTTTGAGGAAATCATTTTTTTCCTTGAACGTAATAGTCTGAATGTTTATCTTTAAACTAAAGTTTGGTAGAGATAAATCATTGCGTAATACAGATGTTAAAAAATGCAACAGCTGATGATAGACCCACCGTCTAAAATAAATTCAAAACAATAGAAAATTTTTTTTTTTTGGTTTTCTCTATATTTTAGAATTTCAACATATAATTAAATTAATTTTCTAACTCTATATTGTTGAACTACAAAATGAAAACATACACAAGTTTCTATATTATCATTAAAAAATTTACATAAATTCAAACGTTCTCCAAATGTTGTTTCTATAAACTCCTTTATGTCAAGACCCGTGAACATGCTCCTTGACTCCAGTAGTAATTTCAAGTCCTCTTTTGAAATCATATTGCCAAATGTATTAATAAAAAAATTATTGTTATTTATTAAAGAAGAATAAGTCGGTATATTAAGATTGTTATAAGAAACAGTCATTTCGTAAACTTATTTTTCCGACTCTCAAAATGTGAATGAATGGTTAAAAGGTGTTTAGGAGTTTTCGTTTGTGTAAATGTTTAAGATTTTATGAGCACTGTTCAGAGAGCAGACACCATCCCGAACATGTAATGAACAATATGGAAAGTGATTTCCATCCATTATTTTTAGAGAGGGACAGCCAATTTTATCAATGTTGATTACATCATCAATTTTTAAAAATTTTTGTAGGAATAACCTTTTTTGATATCCCTTACAAATTATTTCCTTTTTTCTAATAATTTCTAGCATTCTAAAATTTTCCTAACATCAATGGGTCCCGATTTAACAATTTCATTTTGATATGATAAGTCTATTACGATAATAGGAGCTTTAGTTTTAAACTCTGTAGGTGATAGTAAAGGAGATTCACTTCGGTTGTAGTAGCTAGTTTGAAACTTGCAATACGTTTCATATAGGTGAGCAAATCAATCTTTTTCAAAGTCCAAGTTTAAGTCATCGTAGGGATATGTTTCAGAGTTTAAGTAGACCTTTAGATTTCTTAAATTGTTTGTAATCAGATGGTGGTCATTTTTAAATCCAATTAAAGCAAATCGTGGACGTTCTCGGTTAGCAGCTAATTTAACATTCCAAACATGATCTGTTCCATTACTTAGTTTATGATTAATGTATGTATCTCAACTACGGAAAGATTGGTTCCACTTTTTATAATATCATACATTTTAATTTTCGTTGAATCGCTGGGTGTTATATGAGGAATTTTCCATGTAATATTAGTCATATTGAGATGATATTTTCCGACTAATTTTGTAATCTCAATTTTATCTTGCTCAAGTACATCATTAAAATTTTTTGATATTAATAGTACTAGTTCATGTTTACAATTTAATAATACTTTTTTGAAATCTTCAGCAAATGCGAGTTGATTTTTAAGGGGTATTGAAAAGATGAAGTGGGGGCTTAAATTGAAATCGGCTCTTCCACTCCATCCAGAATTGTAAAGTCTCTTACTTTCAAATCGATTTAAGGGAACAAAGTTTTTTATTATAGTAGTAATACCACTAAATCTTGTTCTATCCATCTCAACACCATTTATTTCATAGAGTATTTCATCTTAAAAGTATGCCACACAATTAAGATCATGTTGGGGAAAGGTTTTTTTTTTTTTTTTTTTTATATTCATTTATTTCTTACAACTATATACATTAAAAGTGAGTTTAAGAACAGAAGTAGGGGGCCGTGGTTGCGCGGTATCACCGCAAGGTATTGCTTCGCGCAATGGTAGCCACCTAGGCTGTTACTTCTCTCCTCTCGTTATCGGTGCGACGCAGCGTTCGCAGTACGCTCGCTGCGTAGGCTGCCGTCGCTTCCCAATTCGCCTCCTTCAGCAGCATGAGGGGCACAAAGGTTTCTGGCCGAACTCTTGCCCCGGTGGTCTCCGTGAGTATCTGGCGGTCATAGCCAAAGCGGCGACATTCAAAAAGGACATGCTGAGCGTCCTCGACAATGCCGCTGCCGCACTCTGGGCAGCCGTCCTCCGTGTCGTGCCCGAAGCGCTTAAGAAAGCTTCGGAAGCAGCCGTGTCCACTCAGCGCCTGCGTGAGGTAAAAATCCACCTGGCCGTGCTTCCTACTTAGCCATGGCTCTATGCTGGGAATGAGCTTGTGCGTCCAGCGACCCTTGCTGGAGATGTCCCAGGCTGCCTGCCAGTTGACGACGCTCTGCATCCTGGCTCTTCTCTTCACCTCGGTCTTGGTACTGCGGTCCGCCTGTTCGCCTGCTAGAGCCGCGCGAATCTCCTTGGCCTCCCGCACCAGTTCACACAGGGGAACTTGGCCTGCGATGACAAGGGCTGCGTCGTCCGAGATCGTCCTGAAGGCACTCGAAATTCTAACGGCGCACAGGCGGTACGTCGAGTTAACACCTCGCATGTAGCTACTGACAGCAGTGGCCTCAGCCCACACTGGAGCCGCGTACAGCAACTGCGACTTGACAACAGTCGAGAGGAGCCTGCGTCTGTCCTGCTTCGGTCCCCTGGTATTCAGCAGGATCCTGCAGAGCGATCCTGTGGTTTCGCTTGCCTTCTTGTTTACGAACTCCAGGTGTTCGCGGTAGGAGAGGCGGGTGTCCAGCATGACTCCCAGGTACCTTATGGCACGCTGAGAAGTTATCGTTGACCCTCCGATCTGTATGTGCGCCGACTCCACTGCTTTCCTGCTTGAAATCAGCACCGCCTCAGTTTTGTGAGAGGCCAGCTCAAGGCCCGCCACTGCGAGCCACTCCTCCACTGCTCGAATTGCGCAGTTTGCAGCTGCCTCCACGGCCGCAACTTCCTTGGCCACCACAACTAGCGCGACATCATCCGCAAAGCCCACAATGTCGGTGCTGCTCGGCAGTGGGAGCTTCAAAACACCGTCATACATCGTGTTCCAAAGCAGAGGGCCCAGTACCGAGCCTTGAGGAACACCGGCTGTCACCTCGTACGTCCTGGGGCCCACAGAGGTATCTAGGACCAACTCCCTTTTGCTGAGGTAGCTGTGCACTACATTCAGCAGGTAATCCGGGATGTTGAAGGACCGTAGTGCCTCGAGTGTCCTCCCCCAATCGGCTGTGTTGAACGCGTTCCGTATGTCCAGCGTGACCACTAGACAATACTTTTTCGTCCCACCTTTCCATCTGGTACCCGCGATGGCTTTAGCAGCAATATTGGTGACCCTCTCTATCGCGTCCAGTGTAGATTTCCCTTTACGGAAACCGTACTGGTTGGAAGACAGTCCACCGGCGTCCTCCATGGCAGCGTTAAGTCTTGTTGCGATGTAGATCCATGTGCCGCCTACGTTCGCTCGGACAAATCCCTCTACTGCCATCGTGTCCCGCATTGGTGGAACACTCACGCCGCAGAGCCACAGTGCAGCTTTGCCTGTGCGATCCGTGACCCAATCGCTGCTGCTTTCCACTCTGTATGGCTCACTGAGTATCGCCACCTCAGAACCCAGCTCACGCACCGTCTGCTTCAGGAGGTCCTGCGCGGCCCTACAATGGTTCAGATTTAGCTGAATCAATTGCATGACGGCCGAGGTCTCCCTGTCCCGCTGGTTGTGGCTGGGCAGAGTCTGCTTCCTGCCTGGTGCCTGGTCTCCTTTCTTCCTGCCGCAGAGCAGAATAAACATGAAGGCTCCTTGCTGCACTTGGCTGCCTTGTGCCCTTTTTCACCACATCTCATGCAGCAATCGCTCCTGTCCACTAGGCTCTTGCAGTTAACTGCAATATGCCCGGATTCCAAGCATTTAAAACATCTTGGGGGGCCTGTTCTTTCGCGGATCCTGCAGATGGTCCATCCAATCCGCACCTCGCCACGATGGAGGACGGTTTTCCCCAGGGAGTAGGGCAAGCTGATCACAGCTAGCTGCGACTCCGCGTAGCCTCGACGCAGACTCCGAACTCTGATGCGCTCCGCGTCGATACCAAACTGGCTCGCAATCGCAGCGCAGATTTCCTGCTCCGTCGCGATGGAGTCGATGTCTCGTATCTCCAGAACGAGCAGTTTGGTCTCATCCGACATGGCTCGCACTGACGCTGCGTCGCCTAGCACCCTCGCAATGCTCTCCTTCATGGCTTCTGCACTTTCTGCGCTGCCTTTGGCCACCTCGAGCAGTAGGTTGCCGTTAATGGTGCGGCGTACCTTGGATACACAGCTTCCCAAGTCCGACAGCTGATTATCTTCCCTTCGAGTCACCATGGCTAAGGTGATCACGTGTGTGTCGCACACCAAAAGTATTCAAAGATGATTGCCTTAGAGGGACATGTCCGATCATGTTGGGGAATAAAGTTTTCTATGATTGTAAAACTAATTTAGAGATAAAAATAAAAAAGAGAATAAAAATCTCACAAGTTAAGGATTCTCAGATGTGGAATATTTTCAAACAGACATTTTTTCGCCCCAGAACGTTTAACTGGTACATTTTCTAGGATCTCTCCTTTCCACAAACGGGTCATAAACATATCATAAAAGCGATTCAAGCAAGAGTTTCCGGCGCAAGTTTCCGAAGTCAATTCAGGATTACAAACTGTAAAATGTTCACCATAACTCGTAGTTTTGAGATCATGTCCACCTCGATTAATGAAAATAGTTTTTGTGTTTAGAAGGTATTGAAAATGCTGACCAATTATCTGTCCTTTAAATTGTTCAATAAATTGGTCAATTTCCTCATGAAATTTCATTTTGTTAATTTTGTTTTCTTGTAGGCCCATACACATCTAGTCTCAACTTTAAAATTATGTATAACAATTATTTTATTGTTTTGGAGCTACTTTTGAAAAATGTCAAAATAATGTATGCATTGTTAAGAGCACAAATCCCCCCTTAAGGTGTGTTTCACAATAGGGAAACCGGTTTCCTTTAAACCTGTTTAATGATGGGCAGCCCATTTCCTCGATATTCATGAGCTGGCGACTCACAAAAAACGTCTGTAGAAAACGTTTCTTTTCCACACCTTTACAAATAATTTGTTTGTGCCTAACCGAAGTAGACACTTCCGGGTCACACCGCGGGGTAATTAGCACTTGTCGCTGGCACGGGGACGCCTTGCTGACAGGACGATCGCGTCGCGGCAACGGTAACGATGGTTACTGCGATGCCGGACCACAGGCGATGGGGAACTGCGCTGAGGTAGAGCTAACGTGGTTAGCTGCTAGTTAAGATAGTGTATTACGAGCCCTACTCCCAGAGGTAGGAGGTAGAACCGCGGAGTTATGAGGTGTGTTGATAACTGATTTATTCTTCATTTGATACTTGCTTATATACTACTTGGAACACGGAAGCTTAGTGTAATGATTAGTGAAATAAGCTATATTCTAAAGTAGGTCAGGGAATTATGATTAATGTGCAGTTGGCTCAGCTAAAACTGCAACATGTGCTGACTGCATTGGTGCGTCAGTGTGCCGTTGAGTCGGTGAGACGGTGAGTTAGTGAGACATATAATATGCTGATCAGCAATTCTCATATGCAGTGGGTGCTACTGAACGCCTGGTACTGACACTGCAACATGTGCTGGCTGCATTGGCTGTTCCCAACTTGGCTACTGCTTGATTTGTTGGGTGTGGTCATGTTGAGTACCTTTGGGTACGAACATTCTCCCCCCCATTGAGGGGTACCCTCAATTAAGTCGTGATGTCGGTCAGCCCTTGACCGAACTCTATAGGAAGCACCTAACAAATCATTGATTAAGGTGGATCCTTCCTTCAACTGCGGTTCATGTTTGTGATTCAGGTCCTTCACATCTTCTTGATGCTGCTTAACCCTCCCCTTTGCGATATAATTGACATTACCGTGGGGACTGAAATTGTGCCCTCGTAAACCTTGATCATTTGGTACGCCTATGGTATGTGGACATTCTGCAACAAAACTAAGATATTTCTTGGTTAAGTCTAGAAATGTTGAACCAAAGTCAGCCTTCTTGTGTGTTTTAAATTGATGAGAATTCGTTTCTATATTCATCGGATTTTTAGCTTTTGTTGGCTCATAAGCAGCGGTCGGTCCTGCAAAATCACCTCTGCCTTCTACCAGAATAGGGTTGATTTCCGAATCAGATGAGGTTTCTTTATTGAGATAACCTGTGATTACATAACCAAGCCTAGTGCCTTGTGCCAAAGGTTTATTAGGTCCTAGTTCAAGAAGTTCACCAGTTATTACACGAGAATACACCTCAGCCCCTAAGGTTAGGTCAATGGGTCCAGGTTGCCGAAAGTCAGGATCTGCTAACGGCAGTCCCTCGAGAACATTAAGATCGGTATCAATTGGTACTGACGGTTGGTCTGTAATGACTGGGGGAATATTAGATACCTCTATTAGTGCTTCAACCCCTGATGTAACTGATGAGAGCTTAAGTGTTGATCTAGGTTAGGTTAGGTTAGGTTAGGGCGGCTGTCGGACTATAGTCCGACACACTTAGACCTCAATGGGTCGGTTGTGATACCGCATGATATCGTTTCTTCCTTCTCTAGGGTCCCGTTTCTAGTAGTTTCAGCCTGTGTTAAGCTGATCAGCATGTCATCCACCCGGAAGATTTAATAAAGGCACTTATGCCTTTGAGATTAATCTCCGATATTTCGGTAAGATCGTCGATGAAGGGGCTTCTTAAGTGTTTCAGTCTGAGTCTGCATAGGGCTGGGCAGAAGCACTTCTTCCTTATCCCTACAGCTTCTGCAGAAATCATTTTGCGGGGCTTTTAGCCTGCCGGCATGTGCGCCAATAAGCCAGTGGCCTGTAAGAGCTCGGATCAACATGCCACACTCTGTGCGACTGAGTTTGAGTAACTCCGAGGTTTTTTTGTTGTTTACCACAGGCCATGTCTGGTGAGAGATGCGACACTGTGGTGCGTTTTGCCAATGGGTATTGGCTAGTGTGTTAAAGTGGTTTTTTATGTTTAGCTTGCAAGTAGCCATGGGCATACCGACATTTTCCTCTCCTGGTAGGAGAGGCTTGGTGGTGCCCTGCCTGGCTAATTCGTCCGCTATGCAGTTGCCTGCAATGTCCCGGTGACCCGGAACCCATATTAGGCTGATAGTAAACTGATTTGCCATCTCGTGGAGAGATCTGCGACAGTCTGATATTGTACGGGAGTTGGTGTTTGTCGAGTAGATCGATTTAATAGCCGCTTGGCTGTCACTATATATGTTTAAATGTCCTCTCTGGAGGCCAAAGTTCCCTAAACAGGTTAGTGCTTCTTTTATAGCGTGGACCTCCGCCTAAAAAACGCTACAGTGGTCCGGGAGCCTGAATGACTTCCTGATATCTAATTGTTCGGAGTATACACCTCCGCCAACGTGTCCTTCTAATTTGGAGCCATCTGTATAGAAACAGATTGCGTCCGTCGTGCCCGGTCGGCCCTGTTCCCATTCCTCTCTATCAGGAATCAGGGCCTCAAAGGGTGTGTGACTATATTTAATGGATTATCATGCTGGAGAATTTCAGCATGGCCATAAAATTGGGCTTTCCACTGCCCTGCGTCCCTCAGTCGAATAGCTGCCGATTTGGCCCTTTCAATGCCTGCTATGTCCAGGCTAGGGAGGTTCAAGATCGCATTCAGCGCTTCATTCGGGGTGGTTCGAAGAGCTCCACTAATACACAAAGCCGTCATTCGCTGTACTTTGTTTAGAGGAGTCAGAATGCACTGTTTGTGCAAGGCGGTCCACCACAGAGCCACTCCGTACAGTAGGATTGGCTTGACTACCGCTGTGTATATCCAGTTGTCTATTCTTGGGGACATGCCCCATCTTAGCCGGATTGCTTTTTTACAGGAATAAAGTGCAATGGTCGCTTTCTTGGTTCTCTCTTAATTGTTTAAGCCCCATTTGAGGCGCTTATCTAGTACTAACCCCAAGTAACTGGCGTGATCGCTAAAAGAGAGGTTACAATTGTTTAGAATGGGTGGGTTAAGTTGTGGAATTTTGTACCTATTTGTAAATAGAACAAGTTCTGTTTTCAAGGGATTTACCCCAAGTCCGTTCTCTATCGTCCATTCCGATAGTATTTTAAGTTTAGCGGTCATAAGATCGCAAAGTGTTTTTGGATATTTTCCATTAAAGATGATGGCGACGTCGTCTGCGTATGCGACGACCTTACAACCTCCTCCTTCCAGAATCCGCAGTAGTTTATTTACTGCGATATTCCACAAGAGGGGTGATAGTACACCTCCTTGCGGGGTGCCTCTGTTCACTAGTCTAGTCTGGGTTGAGGTCCCTAGTGTGGCTGTGACCATTCTGTTTATCAGCAATTTATGGATTGGCCTCACCATTGGCGGCTCAACCCCTAGTTCTGTGAGAGATTCTGTTATAGCTGTGGGGAGCACGGTATTGGAGGCTCCCTCTATATCCAGGAAGGCGATCAGTGGGTATTCCTTGATGCTGAGTGATTTCTCGATGCTGCTTACCACCAAGTGTAGCGCCGATTCGGTTGACTTACCTTTGGTGTAAGCGAGCTGTGCTTCTGATATTTGTGTCGGGTCTACGGTGGCCCTTATGTGTAGGCTGATCATTCTTTCAAAGCTCTTAAGCAGGAATGATGTTAGGCTTATTGGCCTAAAATCCTTTGCTGTGGTGTGAGTGGCCTTCCCTGCCTTGGGAATGAAAGCCAGCTTTGTTTCTTGCCATGCTGTTGGTAGTTCTCCTACCGCCAGTATGGATTGGAAGATTTTTTTCAACCAGTTTATGGCTATTTGTCCTGCTTGTTGGATCCGTCCGGTCCCGGCGATTTGTATGGTTTGAAACTATGAATGGACCATTTCATGTTGCGGTCTGATAGGAGAGGATCTAATTCGATTCTCTCTCCTGCTCCTCTTTCAGGAGGATGACCTGCTTGTTGGCTCCCCGGGAAGTGAGCGTCTAGGAGCAGGTCCAAGGACTCTTTACTGGAGTCTGACCATGATCCATCTGCTTTTTGAAGATAGCCCAAAGGCGCGGCTGTCTTAGAGAGTATTTTCCTGAGCCTTGCGGCATCACTTGATTTTTCTATGTCAGAGCAGAAGGTCTGCCATGCCGTTCGTTTTGCTCTTCTATAGGCCTTTTTGTAGGAGGCTAGCTCAAACTTGTAGTTCAACCAATTGGTGTCCTCATTTCCCGCCTTTGCTCTGTTAAGCAGGCATCTGCAGTTGGTTCTGAGGATAGATAGTTGTTGGGTCCACCAGGGGGGTTTTTTCCTTCCTCTTGGTTTCTCTGTGGGGCATGCCACTTTGAAGACAGTGTTGCATGCCTCTGTGAATTTGTATACTGTTTCGTCCAGCTCATGTGGGTTTGTGATGCTTTCTGACGGTTCCATGGGGAGGATATGTGCCAGTCGGCTCGTCTGGGGTTGGCGAAGCTGACCGGCAAGGGCAAATCAAGGCAGTTTTTGACTGCGCCTACGAGTGAATCTGATACCAAAGTTAGATCTATGATCGTTTGGCAAGCTTTAGTTATGAAAGTAGGGGCATTGCCCCTATTGCATAAGAATAGGTTCGAATTTAGAATAAAATCAAAAAGAGACTCACCTCTGTCGTTTTTGTTTGGGCAACCCCACTGGGTGTGATGAGCGTTGGCGTCACAGCCTATTACCAATCCGTTCTTGAGCTTTTCGCATTCCTCAGCTAGTCCTCTGACCAACGCATCTGGGGGTTTTTCTTCTCAAAGGCCCAATAGGCCGATAGAACCCTTATAGAGCCACTTTGCAGCTCCAGGCTTACTGCGGTGTTGTCTCCGTTGCTGTAATTGCGAAGTAGAAATATACTAAGATGCCTTTTGGCTAATATGCAGGCTCGAATTTTACCTTCTTTGGGGTCAAGCATAAGCTTGTACTCCTTCGCTCCTAGTCCAGCAACCTTGCCTCCTACTACCCAAGGTTCCTGTACGAGGAGTAGGTCGGCTCCGCCTTCTGTCAGGCGAAGCAGAAGTGCAGCAGACGCTGCTTTACTGTGGTGAAGGTTTATTTGTAGAAGTCTTAGTGACATCTACAGCTTCAACCTCCACCACAGTGACGTCGGCCTCCTCTGTGTCGCTGAGGTCTACGTCCTCGATTGCCGGTCCGAGCGCCCGCATCTCTCTGCTTAGCGACGAATCGGTAGAGTAGCCGTCCTCCGGCTACCAGGTGCCTCCAACTCCTCAGCAAGCACCTGCTCGGCTGGGTTGCCGGCAGAGCTGCTAGCGGCGTTGGAGTCGCCCTTATACACTTTGATGTGTATCGCACTGAACCCGAAGTTCAGCACTCCTCGAGCAGTCTCGATCGGAGCTACTGACTCCTTGTTCAGGACCAAAACCGCCTGGTTGACATCCCCTTCGTGCTCCTCCACCTTGACGACTTTCCAGTCCTTCGTGGGGAGGTGCGGGTTGCATTCTGGCAACATGAAGAGGATGTCCTCCGGCGCCTTGATCGCTGCTGGAAGCCAGATCCTGGCTCGGGGTCTACTGGGGACATCGCACCAGTCAAGCGCAACGATGTTCGCCCCTTCGTAAGCCTCGCCGAGCTTGCTCGTCGCCTCTTTGTACATGTCAGCCGACCGCTGACTGTCGCATGCCACCACCTTGACGCTGCCCTGGTACCAGCCCGCGTCCATGCAGCAGGGCGAGGTGCCTGGCTTCTCTCGTACCATGCGCAGGCAAATGAGGAAAAGGTGGGACTCCACTGCCTTCCACTTGTTTCTGGGGATCCTGCCCTCCGGATTTCCCCTGTCAATCAGGCCAAGTAATACACGATTCTTCGTGATTTCAGCGAAAGAGACCGATGGCTGGATCTTAGATCTCTTCGCCGATGGCCCGGGTAGTTCGAGGGATCGCTGCCATTTCGCCTGAGTCGCCTCTTGAGTGGGCTTTTCCTGCCTGTAGTTTGGAAGCATTTTCCTTGCCCACTCTACCTTCTTTAGCCATTCAGGCGAAGGCGTGGCAACGGTGCTCCTGGTGTGTGAACGCAGAGTCTGGGCGGCAGTCCGCCTTTCTGTGTATGTATATTTAGCACCAGCGGGTGGCCCGAGCACCTTGGCAGTGCCTACCGTTGCTTTCGGCGCAGATGCGCACGTAGCGGAGGCGTTTGCGGCTGGCTTTCTGCCACCCATCATCCCCAGTTTGGGATGCGGCCCTTTCTGGACCGTGCTGGTATGGAAGGTGGAACCAGTGTTCGTCTTATCATGGGTTTTCTAAGAGTACCCGCGAGTTGCGGAGAAGGGGAAAAGTCCGCCCGGGCAGAGATCCGCGATGCCCGGGTAAGGCGATAGTTAGAACAGGGGGTCGCCATGTCCCTGAGCACAGCGTTTGAGACTGGGCTAGTTTTGATTCGGGCCCTCAGCCAGGCTGACTCTTGGCACGGTCCGTATTACACCGTAGTCCGGCCCGGAGTGAGATGTTGTTTGGGAGGGGAGTTGGATAGGTGTTGTGTTGGGAGTGGGTTTGTGTAAAGCAACTATTTAGATGCGGCTGAACAACTCGCATCGTCGGTATTGCTTTGTTGCAAAATACCCGCTGGCTGTCCGGGACAGTTTATTTACTAGGGTTTCCGTCCACGATTCCGTGTTTGACTTATCCCACCAGCTTATTCACAGTTGGCCTCGAGAGAGGTCGTCCGCTATCCGCAACCTGCGACCCGCTCGGTTGCCCCAGCTAGGCGACTTTGGAACCATCTCACAAGTTCCTCAGCCAAGTAGTGTTGATCTTATTGCTGTTGATATTTTTCTTCCGATCCCACATATTTCAATCGGTGACCTTTCCTTAAGAGATAGCAGATCAGCCATTCTCCTTGAGATAAGATTCACCTGTGATCCACCATCTATTACAGCGCGACATGTTTGTAATTGACCGTTTGGCCCTTGTAATGATATTTTGGAGGTCGCAAGCAGAGTATATCCTCCTACGTCGGCGTAGCCTGCAATGGTTACTGCGCCGGCCACTGGATTGCTAGTCGATCCTTGGTGTAATAGTGAATGATGCCGTTGCTGGCAGACTTGACAAGTGGTCGGTGATCCACAGTTTTCAACCTTATGAGCTGTAGACAAACAATTTGTGCTTGCTCCTACTTGAATAATGGCGGCGCCGTGCTTTGGGGTCCATTTGCATGCTCTAAGATTATGTTGTCCTAGGTGACAAATCTTACAGCTCTCTTCGGTGTGAACTGACTGATGGCGGAGTGTTGCTTTAGGTTGAGCGCTTATCGTCTCCAGAATGCAAGCGCGCCGCTCAACAAACGTCAGTACACTCCTTAACGTTGGAATTTCCGTTGGTGCATCCGCTATATTTTCCAGAGCAGCTAGTGACTGCTGGTCTAGTTTTCTTCTGATAAGAAAACTCCAGATTGGATTGGAGTGTCATGTAATGCCCTTAGTTGGCGCGAGGAGCCGTCTATAGTCTTATGGTCAATAATTTTTGCTATAGCGGCGAATACTAGTATTTTTCCGTTCTGGTACCTGGCCTTCAAACGCAGGCAGGTGTCGTCTTAGCCACCCTGTGAAGAGGCTGTGTCTGTCAAAACGTTCCTCGCTTCACCCCGAAGCGAACTCTGTAGAATATGTAGTTTTTGACTGGCCGAATATGGTTTATTATGTACCAGTTCCACAAAGAGATCATGGAACCGTGGCCAGTCTAGATACTCGCCGTTGAACTCCGGAATGCTAATTGGCGGAAGTGCCAAGTTTAGGCTCATTGGCGCGTCGAATTCTCGAAGCAGGTGCATTTCGTATTCCTCGTATAATGTGTGGAATTGAGCTAGCTCTGATTCTGCTAGGGCTGCGGCCCCAGGTGTGCTGTCCAATTCGTCGTGGGCTTACCTCAGTAACGCCCAATGGAGATCCAGGTGCCTTTGTAGGGCTAAGGTGACGGTTGGGGCGTTCGAGGCTAATGTTAATGATGACTCCAATTCGTTGCATCTTCTCTGCAACTGTCGGATCACCGTGTCAATTGCGGAATCTCCTTTGACTTCATCTCTTGTTGTGATCTTGATGTTGGCCGACGTTCGTCTCGGGGCCTTCGGAAGCCCGCTTCCAGTCGGCATGTTGTCCAGCAAGATATTCTGATATTTTTCGACCAGCTCCTTAAGTGCTACTAATCGTGAAGAATACTCTATTCCAGTGGGTAATGCCGCTTGTTGGACTTCTTCATCTAGGTCGCAAAACTGCTGCAAGAGATCGTTTAACTGATTTAGCTTACAGGAATAATAGCCGTCTCGATGGCGTCGGTCGGCAGAATCCTTGCCATAATTCTTAATGAGCTGTTGGATGTAAGAAGAAGCGTGTCCTGTGAAGCTGAATGAAGCAGTGAGTCCTGTGAAGCTGGATTAAGCTGAGTATCCTGTGAAGCTGGATGAAGCTGGGTATCCTGTGAAGCTGGATGAAGCTGAAGTTCCTGTGACGCTGGGAGAAGAAGCGTATCCTGTGAAGCTGGATGAAGCTGAAGTTCCTGTGACGCTGGAAGAAGAAGCGAATCCTGTGAAGCTGGATTAAGCTGAAGTTCCTGTGACGCTGGAAGAAGAAGCGTATCCTGTGAAGCTGGATTAAGCTGAAGTTCCTGTGACGCTGGAAGAAGAAGCGAATCTTGTGAAGCTGGATGAAGCTGAAGTTCCTGTGACGCTGGAAGAAGAAGCGAATCCTGTGAAGCTGGATGAAGCTGAAGTTCCTGTGACGCTGGAAGAAGAAGCGTATCCTGTGAAGCTGGATTAAGCTGAAGTTCCTGTGACGCTGGAAGAAGAAGCGAATCCTGTGAAGCTGGATTAAGCTAAAGTTCCTGTGACGCTGGAAGAAGAAGCGTATCCTGTGAAGCTGGATAAAGCTGTGAGTCCTTTACTGGGAAGGGGGTTGCTTGAGGGTAATCCTTTGTTGTTAAAGGATCACGTCGGGGTCACCAATGTTTGTGCCTAACCGAAGTAGACACTTCCGGGTCACACCGCGGGACAAGGGGCTAATGAGCACTTGTCGCTGGCACGGGAATGCTTTGCTGGCAGGACGAACGCGTCGCGGCAACGGTAACGATGGTTACTGCGATGCCGGACCAACGTGGTTAGCTGCTAGTTGAGATAGTGTATTACGAGCCCTATTCCCAGAGGTAGGAGGTAGAACCGCGGAGTTATGAGGTGTGTTGATAACTGATTTATTCTTCATTTGATACCTGCCTATATACTACTTGGAACACAGAAGCTTAGTGTAATGATTAGTGAAATAAGCTATATTCTAAAGTAGGTCAGCGAATTATGATTATGGTGCAGTTGGCTCAGCTAAAATTGTAATTGTCCTTAGATACTTTCAAGTTTGTGAAAAACTGTTTTCTCCATCGTCCAAAAAAAATTTGTGATGTGTATTGGTTAACCAAATTGCAGTCTTTCGAGATTTTGTAGTTAGCAAAGTAAAATCAAATGGTGGTTCTATTAAAAAACTATTAGTCAAGTTTGGATCTTTTTCGAATACAATTCCAATTTCCTTTAGAATAAAATTATTATTATTATCAAAGAAACCCGTTTAATGGGTAATATTCAACTAATCTGTCATGTATGAAGAGAGTAAGCTTGGGTATTTTCATGACATGGTGTCTTGAGTTCTATTGAAATCCTCATTTCAATAGGACCAGTTTTCACTGATTCGTTTTGATATGAAAGATCAGACACAATAATAATAATCAATATAAATTCATTTGGGGCCAAAAATGTTTGTGATTCACGATTATAGTAACTAGATTGAAATCTTGTATACATTTCATATAGGTGAGCATACTGATTCTTACTAAAATCAACATTCAGATTATCATATGGATATGACTCAGAATTCAAGTGAACTTTCAAGTTTGATATCTTATTTGTGATAACTTCTCCATTTAGTGTAAATCCAATTATGGCAAATCTTGGTTTTCCGCGGTTAGCCGACAATTTCACATTCCAGCTGTGTTGTGGGGTTAGCATATGAATACCAACTCCGGAATGTGATTGGTAGGTTTACACCACTTTTTATAATATCGTGCATCTTAATTTTTGGAAAATTGCTCGGAGTTACGTGGGGAATTTTCCAGGTTATATTCGTCATTTCCAGTTTAAAAGTTTGGTTGATTTCTGATTTATTTAAACACATCGCCGAGAATCTTAGTTAGCATCAACACTACTTCATGTTAATATTTTAACAAAACTTTTTTATAATCCTCAGCAAATCCCAACAAATTTTTTAATGGTACAGAAAAGTTGAAGTGAAAGATATTAACTTTGAAGATTATCCACAGATATTAAATTTTTTAGGGTACCGACATGGACTTGACTCGTTGGACACGTTGTATTTAGTTGTTACCTAGCAGTATTTTGATGGTTACTTTCGGTTTAGTCTTGTGTTTTACTGTCTGTCTGTCTGTCTGTCTGTCTGTCTGTCTGTCTGTCTGTCTGTCTGTCTGTCTGTCTGTCTGTCTGTCTGTCTGTCTGTCTGTCTGTCTGCCTGTCTGTCTGTCTGTCTGTCTGTCTGTCTGTCTGTCTGTCTGTCTGTCTGTCTGTCTGTCTGTCTGTCTGTCTGTCTGTCTGTCTGTCTGTCTGTCTGTCTGTCTGTCTGTCTGTCTGTCTGTCTGTCTGTCTGTCTGTCTGTCTGTCTGTCTGTCTGTCTGTCTGTCTGTCTGTCTGTCTGTCTGTCTGTCTGTCTGTCTGTCTGTCTGTCTGTCTGTCTGTCTGTCTGTCTGTCTGTCTGTCTGTCTGTCTGTCTGTCTGTCTGTCTGTCTGTCTGTCTGTCTGTCTGTCTGTCTGTCTGTCTGTCTGTCTGTCTGTCTGTCTGTCTGTCTGTCTGTCTGTCTGTCTGTCTGTCTGTCTGTCTGTCTGTCTGTCTGTCTGTCTGTCTGTCTGTCTGTCTGTCTGTCTGTCTGTCTGTCTGTCTGTCTGTCTGTCTGTCTGTCTGTCTGTCTGTCTGTCTGTCTGTCTGTCTGTCTGTCTGTCTGTCTGTCTGTCTGTCTGTCTGTCTGTCTGTCTGTCTGTCTGTCTGTCTGTCTGTCTGTCTGTCTGTCTGTCTGTCTGTCTGTCTGTCTGTCTGTCTGTCTGTCTGTCTGTCTGTCTGTCTGTCTGTCTGTCTGTCTGTCTGTCTGTCTGTCTGTCTGTCTGTCTGTCTGTCTGTCTGTCTGTCTGTCTGTCTGTCTGTCTGTCTGTCTGTCTGTCTGTCTGTCTGTCTGTCTGTCTGTCTGTCTGTCTGTCTGTCTGTCTGTCTGTCTGTCTGTCTGTCTGTCTGTCTGTCTGTCTGTCTGTCTGTCTGTCTGTCTGTCTGTCTGTCTGTCTGTCTGTCTGTCTGTCTGTCTGTCTGTCTGTCTGTCTGTCTGTCTGTCTGTCTGTCTGTCTGTCTGTCTGTCTGTCTGTCTGTCTGTCTGTCTGTCTGTCTGTCTGTCTGTCTGTCTGTCTGTCTGTCTGTCTGTCTGTCTGTCTGTCTGTCTGTCTGTCTGTCTGTCTGTCTGTCTGTCTGTCTGTCTGTCTGTCTGTCTGTCTGTCTGTCTGTCTGTCTGTCTGTCTGTCTGTCTGTCTGTCTGTCTGTCTGTCTGTCTGTCTGTCTGTCTGTCTGTCTGTCTGTCTGTCTGTCTGTCTGTCTGTCTGTCTGTCTGTCTGTCTGTCTGTCTGTCTGTCTGTCTGTCTGTCTGTCTGTCTGTCTGTCTGTCTGTCTGTCTGTCTGTCTGTCTGTCTGTCTGTCTGTCTGTCTGTCTGTCTGTCTGTCTGTCTGTCTGTCTGTCTGTCTGTCTGTCTGTCTGTCTGTCTGTCTGTCTGTCTGTCTGTCTGTCTGTCTGTCTGTCTGTCTGTCTGTCTGTCTGTCTGTCTGTCTGTCTGTCTGTCTGTCTGTCTGTCTGTCTGTCTGTCTGTCTGTCTGTCTGTCTGTCTGTCTGTCTGTCTGTCTGTCTGTCTGTCTGTCTGTCTGTCTGTCTGTCTGTCTGTCTGTCTGTCTGTCTGTCTGTCTGTCTGTCTGTCTGTCTGTCTGTCTGTCTGTCTGTCTGTCTGTCTGTCTGTCTGTCTGTCTGTCTGTCTGTCTGTCTGTCTGTCTGTCTGTCTGTCTGTCTGTCTGTCTGTCTGTCTGTCTGTCTGTCTGTCTGTCTGTCTGTCTGTCTGTCTGTCTGTCTGTCTGTCTGTCTGTCTGTCTGTCTGTCTGTCTGTCTGTCTGTCTGTCTGTCTGTCTGTCTGTCTGTCTGTCTGTCTGTCTGTCTGTCTGTCTGTCTGTCTGTCTGTCTGTCTGTCTGTCTGTCTGTCTGTCTGTCTGTCTGTCTGTCTGTCTGTCTGTCTGTCTGTCTGTCTGTCTGTCTGTCTGTCTGTCTGTCTGTCTGTCTGTCTGTCTGTCTGTCTGTCTGTCTGTCTGTCTGTCTGTCTGTCTGTCTGTCTGTCTGTCTGTCTGTCTGTCTGTCTGTCTGTCTGTCTGTCTGTCTGTCTGTCTGTCTGTCTGTCTGTCTGTCTGTCTGTCTGTCTGTCTGTCTGTCTGTCTGTCTGTCTGTCTGTCTGTCTGTCTGTCTGTCTGTCTGTCTGTCTGTCTGTCTGTCTGTCTGTCTGTCTGTCTGTCTGTCTGTCTGTCTGTCTGTCTGTCTGTCTGTCTGTCTGTCTGTCTGTCTGTCTGTCTGTCTGTCTGTCTGTCTGTCTGTCTGTCTGTCTGTCTGTCTGTCTGTCTGTCTGTCTGTCTGTCTGTCTGTCTGTCTGTCTGTCTGTCTGTCTGTCTGTCTGTCTGTCTGTCTGTCTGTCTGTCTGTCTGTCTGTCTGTCTGTCTGTCTGTCTGTCTGTCTGTCTGTCTGTCTGTCTGTCTGTCTGTCTGTCTGTCTGTCTGTCTGTCTGTCTGTCTGTCTGTCTGTCTGTCTGTCTGTCTGTCTGTCTGTCTGTCTGTCTGTCTGTCTGTCTGTCTGTCTGTCTGTCTGTCTGTCTGTCTGTCTGTCTGTCTGTCTGTCTGTCTGTCTGTCTGTCTGTCTGTCTGTCTGTCTGTCTGTCTGTCTGTCTGTCTGTCTGTCTGTCTGTCTGTCTGTCTGTCTGTCTGTCTGTCTGTCTGTCTGTCTGTCTGTCTGTCTGTCTGTCTGTCTGTCTGTCTGTCTGTCTGTCTGTCTGTCTGTCTGTCTGTCTGTCTGTCTGTCTGTCTGTCTGTCTGTCTGTCTGTCTGTCTGTCTGTCTGTCTGTCTGTCTGTCTGTCTGTCTGTCTGTCTGTCTGTCTGTCTGTCTGTCTGTCTGTCTGTCTGTCTGTCTGTCTGTCTGTCTGTCTGTCTGTCTGTCTGTCTGTCTGTCTGTCTGTCTGTCTGTCTGTCTGTCTGTCTGTCTGTCTGTCTGTCTGTCTGTCTGTCTGTCTGTCTGTCTGTCTGTCTGTCTGTCTGTCTGTCTGTCTGTCTGTCTGTCTGTCTGTCTGTCTGTCTGTCTGTCTGTCTGTCTGTCTGTCTGTCTGTCTGTCTGTCTGTCTGTCTGTCTGTCTGTCTGTCTGTCTGTCTGTCTGTCTGTCTGTCTGTCTGTCTGTCTGTCTGTCTGTCTGTCTGTCTGTCTGTCTGTCTGTCTGTCTGTCTGTCTGTCTGTCTGTCTGTCTGTCTGTCTGTCTGTCTGTCTGTCTGTCTGTCTGTCTGTCTGTCTGTCTGTCTGTCTGTCTGTCTGTCTGTCTGTCTGTCTGTCTGTCTGTCTGTCTGTCTGTCTGTCTGTCTGTCTGTCTGTCTGTCTGTCTGTCTGTCTGTCTGTCTGTCTGTCTGTCTGTCTGTCTGTCTGTCTGTCTGTCTGTCTGTCTGTCTGTCTGTCTGTCTGTCTGTCTGTCTGTCTGTCTGTCTGTCTGTCTGTCTGTCTGTCTGTCTGTCTGTCTGTCTGTCTGTCTGTCTGTCTGTCTGTCTGTCTGTCTGTCTGTCTGTCTGTCTGTCTGTCTGTCTGTCTGTCTGTCTGTCTGTCTGTCTGTCTGTCTGTCTGTCTGTCTGTCTGTCTGTCTGTCTGTCTGTCTGTCTGTCTGTCTGTCTGTCTGTCTGTCTGTCTGTCTGTCTGTCTGTCTGTCTGTCTGTCTGTCTGTCTGTCTGTCTGTCTGTCTGTCTGTCTGTCTGTCTGTCTGTCTGTCTGTCTGTCTGTCTGTCTGTCTGTCTGTCTGTCTGTCTGTCTGTCTGTCTGTCTGTCTGTCTGTCTGTCTGTCTGTCTGTCTGTCTGTCTGTCTGTCTGTCTGTCTGTCTGTCTGTCTGTCTGTCTGTCTGTCTGTCTGTCTGTCTGTCTGTCTGTCTGTCTGTCTGTCTGTCTGTCTGTCTGTCTGTCTGTCTGTCTGTCTGTCTGTCTGTCTGTCTGTCTGTCTGTCTGTCTGTCTGTCTGTCTGTCTGTCTGTCTGTCTGTCTGTCTGTCTGTCTGTCTGTCTGTCTGTCTGTCTGTCTGTCTGTCTGTCTGTCTGTCTGTCTGTCTGTCTGTCTGTCTGTCTGTCTGTCTGTCTGTCTGTCTGTCTGTCTGTCTGTCTGTCTGTCTGTCTGTCTGTCTGTCTGTCTGTCTGTCTGTCTGTCTGTCTGTCTGTCTGTCTGTCTGTCTGTCTGTCTGTCTGTCTGTCTGTCTGTCTGTCTGTCTGTCTGTCTGTCTGTCTGTCTGTCTGTCTGTCTGTCTGTCTGTCTGTCTGTCTGTCTGTCTGTCTGTCTGTCTGTCTGTCTGTCTGTCTGTCTGTCTGTCTGTCTGTCTGTCTGTCTGTCTGTCTGTCTGTCTGTCTGTCTGTCTGTCTGTCTGTCTGTCTGTCTGTCTGTCTGTCTGTCTGTCTGTCTGTCTGTCTGTCTGTCTGTCTGTCTGTCTGTCTGTCTGTCTGTCTGTCTGTCTGTCTGTCTGTCTGTCTGTCTGTCTGTCTGTCTGTCTGTCTGTCTGTCTGTCTGTCTGTCTGTCTGTCTGTCTGTCTGTCTGTCTGTCTGTCTGTCTGTCTGTCTGTCTGTCTGTCTGTCTGTCTGTCTGTCTGTCTGTCTGTCTGTCTGTCTGTCTGTCTGTCTGTCTGTCTGTCTGTCTGTCTGTCTGTCTGTCTGTCTGTCTGTCTGTCTGTCTGTCTGTCTGTCTGTCTGTCTGTCTGTCTGTCTGTCTGTCTGTCTGTCTGTCTGTCTGTCTGTCTGTCTGTCTGTCTGTCTGTCTGTCTGTCTGTCTGTCTGTCTGTCTGTCTGTCTGTCTGTCTGTCTGTCTGTCTGTCTGTCTGTCTGTCTGTCTGTCTGTCTGTCTGTCTGTCTGTCTGTCTGTCTGTCTGTCTGTCTGTCTGTCTGTCTGTCTGTCTGTCTGTCTGTCTGTCTGTCTGTCTGTCTGTCTGTCTGTCTGTCTGTCTGTCTGTCTGTCTGTCTGTCTGTCTGTCTGTCTGTCTGTCTGTCTGTCTGTCTGTCTGTCTGTCTGTCTGTCTGTCTGTCTGTCTGTCTGTCTGTCTGTCTGTCTGTCTGTCTGTCTGTCTGTCTGTCTGTCTGTCTGTCTGTCTGTCTGTCTGTCTGTCTGTCTGTCTGTCTGTCTGTCTGTCTGTCTGTCTGTCTGTCTGTCTGTCTGTCTGTCTGTCTGTCTGTCTGTCTGTCTGTCTGTCTGTCTGTCTGTCTGTCTGTCTGTCTGTCTGTCTGTCTGTCTGTCTGTCTGTCTGTCTGTCTGTCTGTCTGTCTGTCTGTCTGTCTGTCTGTCTGTCTGTCTGTCTGTCTGTCTGTCTGTCTGTCTGTCTGTCTGTCTGTCTGTCTGTCTGTCTGTCTGTCTGTCTGTCTGTCTGTCTGTCTGTCTGTCTGTCTGTCTGTCTGTCTGTCTGTCTGTCTGTCTGTCTGTCTGTCTGTCTGTCTGTCTGTCTGTCTGTCTGTCTGTCTGTCTGTCTGTCTGTCTGTCTGTCTGTCTGTCTGTCTGTCTGTCTGTCTGTCTGTCTGTCTGTCTGTCTGTCTGTCTGTCTGTCTGTCTGTCTGTCTGTCTGTCTGTCTGTCTGTCTGTCTGTCTGTCTGTCTGTCTGTCTGTCTGTCTGTCTGTCTGTCTGTCTGTCTGTCTGTCTGTCTGTCTGTCTGTCTGTCTGTCTGTCTGTCTGTCTGTCTGTCTGTCTGTCTGTCTGTCTGTCTGTCTGTCTGTCTGTCTGTCTGTCTGTCTGTCTGTCTGTCTGTCTGTCTGTCTGTCTGTCTGTCTGTCTGTCTGTCTGTCTGTCTGTCTGTCTGTCTGTCTGTCTGTCTGTCTGTCTGTCTGTCTGTCTGTCTGTCTGTCTGTCTGTCTGTCTGTCTGTCTGTCTGTCTGTCTGTCTGTCTGTCTGTCTGTCTGTCTGTCTGTCTGTCTGTCTGTCTGTCTGTCTGTCTGTCTGTCTGTCTGTCTGTCTGTCTGTCTGTCTGTCTGTCTGTCTGTCTGTCTGTCTGTCTGTCTGTCTGTCTGTCTGTCTGTCTGTCTGTCTGTCTGTCTGTCTGTCTGTCTGTCTGTCTGTCTGTCTGTCTGTCTGTCTGTCTGTCTGTCTGTCTGTCTGTCTGTCTGTCTGTCTGTCTGTCTGTCTGTCTGTCTGTCTGTCTGTCTGTCTGTCTGTCTGTCTGTCTGTCTGTCTGTCTGTCTGTCTGTCTGTCTGTCTGTCTGTCTGTCTGTCTGTCTGTCTGTCTGTCTGTCTGTCTGTCTGTCTGTCTGTCTGTCTGTCTGTCTGTCTGTCTGTCTGTCTGTCTGTCTGTCTGTCTGTCTGTCTGTCTGTCTGTCTGTCTGTCTGTCTGTCTGTCTGTCTGTCTGTCTGTCTGTCTGTCTGTCTGTCTGTCTGTCTGTCTGTCTGTCTGTCTGTCTGTCTGTCTGTCTGTCTGTCTGTCTGTCTGTCTGTCTGTCTGTCTGTCTGTCTGTCTGTCTGTCTGTCTGTCTGTCTGTCTGTCTGTCTGTCTGTCTGTCTGTCTGTCTGTCTGTCTGTCTGTCTGTCTGTCTGTCTGTCTGTCTGTCTGTCTGTCTGTCTGTCTGTCTGTCTGTCTGTCTGTCTGTCTGTCTGTCTGTCTGTCTGTCTGTCTGTCTGTCTGTCTGTCTGTCTGTCTGTCTGTCTGTCTGTCTGTCTGTCTGTCTGTCTGTCTGTCTGTCTGTCTGTCTGTCTGTCTGTCTGTCTGTCTGTCTGTCTGTCTGTCTGTCTGTCTGTCTGTCTGTCTGTCTGTCTGTCTGTCTGTCTGTCTGTCTGTCTGTCTGTCTGTCTGTCTGTCTGTCTGTCTGTCTGTCTGTCTGTCTGTCTGTCTGTCTGTCTGTCTGTCTGTCTGTCTGTCTGTCTGTCTGTCTGTCTGTCTGTCTGTCTGTCTGTCTGTCTGTCTGTCTGTCTGTCTGTCTGTCTGTCTGTCTGTCTGTCTGTCTGTCTGTCTGTCTGTCTGTCTGTCTGTCTGTCTGTCTGTCTGTCTGTCTGTCTGTCTGTCTGTCTGTCTGTCTGTCTGTCTGTCTGTCTGTCTGTCTGTCTGTCTGTCTGTCTGTCTGTCTGTCTGTCTGTCTGTCTGTCTGTCTGTCTGTCTGTCTGTCTGTCTGTCTGTCTGTCTGTCTGTCTGTCTGTCTGTCTGTCTGTCTGTCTGTCTGTCTGTCTGTCTGTCTGTCTGTCTGTCTGTCTGTCTGTCTGTCTGTCTGTCTGTCTGTCTGTCTGTCTGTCTGTCTGTCTGTCTGTCTGTCTGTCTGTCTGTCTGTCTGTCTGTCTGTCTGTCTGTCTGTCTGTCTGTCTGTCTGTCTGTCTGTCTGTCTGTCTGTCTGTCTGTCTGTCTGTCTGTCTGTCTGTCTGTCTGTCTGTCTGTCTGTCTGTCTGTCTGTCTGTCTGTCTGTCTGTCTGTCTGTCTGTCTGTCTGTCTGTCTGTCTGTCTGTCTGTCTGTCTGTCTGTCTGTCTGTCTGTCTGTCTGTCTGTCTGTCTGTCTGTCTGTCTGTCTGTCTGTCTGTCTGTCTGTCTGTCTGTCTGTCTGTCTGTCTGTCTGTCTGTCTGTCTGTCTGTCTGTCTGTCTGTCTGTCTGTCTGTCTGTCTGTCTGTCTGTCTGTCTGTCTGTCTGTCTGTCTGTCTGTCTGTCTGTCTGTCTGTCTGTCTGTCTGTCTGTCTGTCTGTCTGTCTGTCTGTCTGTCTGTCTGTCTGTCTGTCTGTCTGTCTGTCTGTCTGTCTGTCTGTCTGTCTGTCTGTCTGTCTGTCTGTCTGTCTGTCTGTCTGTCTGTCTGTCTGTCTGTCTGTCTGTCTGTCTGTCTGTCTGTCTGTCTGTCTGTCTGTCTGTCTGTCTGTCTGTCTGTCTGTCTGTCTGTCTGTCTGTCTGTCTGTCTGTCTGTCTGTCTGTCTGTCTGTCTGTCTGTCTGTCTGTCTGTCTGTCTGTCTGTCTGTCTGTCTGTCTGTCTGTCTGTCTGTCTGTCTGTCTGTCTGTCTGTCTGTCTGTCTGTCTGTCTGTCTGTCTGTCTGTCTGTCTGTCTGTCTGTCTGTCTGTCTGTCTGTCTGTCTGTCTGTCTGTCTGTCTGTCTGTCTGTCTGTCTGTCTGTCTGTCTGTCTGTCTGTCTGTCTGTCTGTCTGTCTGTCTGTCTGTCTGTCTGTCTGTCTGTCTGTCTGTCTGTCTGTCTGTCTGTCTGTCTGTCTGTCTGTCTGTCTGTCTGTCTGTCTGTCTGTCTGTCTGTCTGTCTGTCTGTCTGTCTGTCTGTCTGTCTGTCTGTCTGTCTGTCTGTCTGTCTGTCTGTCTGTCTGTCTGTCTGTCTGTCTGTCTGTCTGTCTGTCTGTCTGTCTGTCTGTCTGTCTGTCTGTCTGTCTGTCTGTCTGTCTGTCTGTCTGTCTGTCTGTCTGTCTGTCTGTCTGTCTGTCTGTCTGTCTGTCTGTCTGTCTGTCTGTCTGTCTGTCTGTCTGTCTGTCTGTCTGTCTGTCTGTCTGTCTGTCTGTCTGTCTGTCTGTCTGTCTGTCTGTCTGTCTGTCTGTCTGTCTGTCTGTCTGTCTGTCTGTCTGTCTGTCTGTCTGTCTGTCTGTCTGTCTGTCTGTCTGTCTGTCTGTCTGTCTGTCTGTCTGTCTGTCTGTCTGTCTGTCTGTCTGTCTGTCTGTCTGTCTGTCTGTCTGTCTGTCTGTCTGTCTGTCTGTCTGTCTGTCTGTCTGTCTGTCTGTCTGTCTGTCTGTCTGTCTGTCTGTCTGTCTGTCTGTCTGTCTGTCTGTCTGTCTGTCTGTCTGTCTGTCTGTCTGTCTGTCTGTCTGTCTGTCTGTCTGTCTGTCTGTCTGTCTGTCTGTCTGTCTGTCTGTCTGTCTGTCTGTCTGTCTGTCTGTCTGTCTGTCTGTCTGTCTGTCTGTCTGTCTGTCTGTCTGTCTGTCTGTCTGTCTGTCTGTCTGTCTGTCTGTCTGTCTGTCTGTCTGTCTGTCTGTCTGTCTGTCTGTCTGTCTGTCTGTCTGTCTGTCTGTCTGTCTGTCTGTCTGTCTGTCTGTCTGTCTGTCTGTCTGTCTGTCTGTCTGTCTGTCTGTCTGTCTGTCTGTCTGTCTGTCTGTCTGTCTGTCTGTCTGTCTGTCTGTCTGTCTGTCTGTCTGTCTGTCTGTCTGTCTGTCTGTCTGTCTGTCTGTCTGTCTGTCTGTCTGTCTGTCTGTCTGTCTGTCTGTCTGTCTGTCTGTCTGTCTGTCTGTCTGTCTGTCTGTCTGTCTGTCTGTCTGTCTGTCTGTCTGTCTGTCTGTCTGTCTGTCTGTCTGTCTGTCTGTCTGTCTGTCTGTCTGTCTGTCTGTCTGTCTGTCTGTCTGTCTGTCTGTCTGTCTGTCTGTCTGTCTGTCTGTCTGTCTGTCTGTCTGTCTGTCTGTCTGTCTGTCTGTCTGTCTGTCTGTCTGTCTGTCTGTCTGTCTGTCTGTCTGTCTGTCTGTCTGTCTGTCTGTCTGTCTGTCTGTCTGTCTGTCTGTCTGTCTGTCTGTCTGTCTGTCTGTCTGTCTGTCTGTCTGTCTGTCTGTCTGTCTGTCTGTCTGTCTGTCTGTCTGTCTGTCTGTCTGTCTGTCTGTCTGTCTGTCTGTCTGTCTGTCTGTCTGTCTGTCTGTCTGTCTGTCTGTCTGTCTGTCTGTCTGTCTGTCTGTCTGTCTGTCTGTCTGTCTGTCTGTCTGTCTGTCTGTCTGTCTGTCTGTCTGTCTGTCTGTCTGTCTGTCTGTCTGTCTGTCTGTCTGTCTGTCTGTCTGTCTGTCTGTCTGTCTGTCTGTCTGTCTGTCTGTCTGTCTGTCTGTCTGTCTGTCTGTCTGTCTGTCTGTCTGTCTGTCTGTCTGTCTGTCTGTCTGTCTGTCTGTCTGTCTGTCTGTCTGTCTGTCTGTCTGTCTGTCTGTCTGTCTGTCTGTCTGTCTGTCTGTCTGTCTGTCTGTCTGTCTGTCTGTCTGTCTGTCTGTCTGTCTGTCTGTCTGTCTGTCTGTCTGTCTGTCTGTCTGTCTGTCTGTCTGTCTGTCTGTCTGTCTGTCTGTCTGTCTGTCTGTCTGTCTGTCTGTCTGTCTGTCTGTCTGTCTGTCTGTCTGTCTGTCTGTCTGTCTGTCTGTCTGTCTGTCTGTCTGTCTGTCTGTCTGTCTGTCTGTCTGTCTGTCTGTCTGTCTGTCTGTCTGTCTGTCTGTCTGTCTGTCTGTCTGTCTGTCTGTCTGTCTGTCTGTCTGTCTGTCTGTCTGTCTGTCTGTCTGTCTGTCTGTCTGTCTGTCTGTCTGTCTGTCTGTCTGTCTGTCTGTCTGTCTGTCTGTCTGTCTGTCTGTCTGTCTGTCTGTCTGTCTGTCTGTCTGTCTGTCTGTCTGTCTGTCTGTCTGTCTGTCTGTCTGTCTGTCTGTCTGTCTGTCTGTCTGTCTGTCTGTCTGTCTGT
Organism: Drosophila suzukii; assembly: GCF_043229965.1. NCBI lineage: Eukaryota > Metazoa > Arthropoda > Insecta > Diptera > Drosophilidae > Drosophila > Drosophila suzukii. Next base: position 20,956 of record NW_027255931.1, on the reverse strand, counting down.
CTGTCTGTCTGTCTGTCTGTCTGTCTGTCTGTCTGTCTGTCTGTCTGTCTGTCTGTCTGTCTGTCTGTCTGTCTGTCTGTCTGTCTGTCTGTCTGTCTGTCTGTCTGTCTGTCTGTCTGTCTGTCTGTCTGTCTGTCTGTCTGTCTGTCTGTCTGTCTGTCTGTCTGTCTGTCTGTCTGTCTGTCTGTCTGTCTGTCTGTCTGTCTGTCTGTCTGTCTGTCTGTCTGTCTGTCTGTCTGTCTGTCTGTCTGTCTGTCTGTCTGTCTGTCTGTCTGTCTGTCTGTCTGTCTGTCTGTCTGTCTGTCTGTCTGTCTGTCTGTCTGTCTGTCTGTCTGTCTGTCTGTCTGTCTGTCTGTCTGTCTGTCTGTCTGTCTGTCTGTCTGTCTGTCTGTCTGTCTGTCTGTCTGTCTGTCTGTCTGTCTGTCTGTCTGTCTGTCTGTCTGTCTGTCTGTCTGTCTGTCTGTCTGTCTGTCTGTCTGTCTGTCTGTCTGTCTGTCTGTCTGTCTGTCTGTCTGTCTGTCTGTCTGTCTGTCTGTCTGTCTGTCTGTCTGTCTGTCTGTCTGTCTGTCTGTCTGTCTGTCTGTCTGTCTGTCTGTCTGTCTGTCTGTCTGTCTGTCTGTCTGTCTGTCTGTCTGTCTGTCTGTCTGTCTGTCTGTCTGTCTGTCTGTCTGTCTGTCTGTCTGTCTGTCTGTCTGTCTGTCTGTCTGTCTGTCTGTCTGTCTGTCTGTCTGTCTGTCTGTCTGTCTGTCTGTCTGTCTGTCTGTCTGTCTGTCTGTCTGTCTGTCTGTCTGTCTGTCTGTCTGTCTGTCTGTCTGTCTGTCTGTCTGTCTGTCTGTCTGTCTGTCTGTCTGTCTGTCTGTCTGTCTGTCTGTCTGTCTGTCTGTCTGTCTGTCTGTCTGTCTGTCTGTCTGTCTGTCTGTCTGTCTGTCTGTCTGTCTGTCTGTCTGTCTGTCTGTCTGTCTGTCTGTCTGTCTGTCTGTCTGTCTGTCTGTCTGTCTGTCTGTCTGTCTGTCTGTCTGTCTGTCTGTCTGTCTGTCTGTCTGTCTGTCTGTCTGTCTGTCTGTCTGTCTGTCTGTCTGTCTGTCTGTCTGTCTGTCTGTCTGTCTGTCTGTCTGTCTGTCTGTCTGTCTGTCTGTCTGTCTGTCTGTCTGTCTGTCTGTCTGTCTGTCTGTCTGTCTGTCTGTCTGTCTGTCTGTCTGTCTGTCTGTCTGTCTGTCTGTCTGTCTGTCTGTCTGTCTGTCTGTCTGTCTGTCTGTCTGTCTGTCTGTCTGTCTGTCTGTCTGTCTGTCTGTCTGTCTGTCTGTCTGTCTGTCTGTCTGTCTGTCTGTCTGTCTGTCTGTCTGTCTGTCTGTCTGTCTGTCTGTCTGTCTGTCTGTCTGTCTGTCTGTCTGTCTGTCTGTCTGTCTGTCTGTCTGTCTGTCTGTCTGTCTGTCTGTCTGTCTGTCTGTCTGTCTGTCTGTCTGTCTGTCTGTCTGTCTGTCTGTCTGTCTGTCTGTCTGTCTGTCTGTCTGTCTGTCTGTCTGTCTGTCTGTCTGTCTGTCTGTCTGTCTGTCTGTCTGTCTGTCTGTCTGTCTGTCTGTCTGTCTGTCTGTCTGTCTGTCTGTCTGTCTGTCTGTCTGTCTGTCTGTCTGTCTGTCTGTCTGTCTGTCTGTCTGTCTGTCTGTCTGTCTGTCTGTCTGTCTGTCTGTCTGTCTGTCTGTCTGTCTGTCTGTCTGTCTGTCTGTCTGTCTGTCTGTCTGTCTGTCTGTCTGTCTGTCTGTCTGTCTGTCTGTCTGTCTGTCTGTCTGTCTGTCTGTCTGTCTGTCTGTCTGTCTGTCTGTCTGTCTGTCTGTCTGTCTGTCTGTCTGTCTGTCTGTCTGTCTGTCTGTCTGTCTGTCTGTCTGTCTGTCTGTCTGTCTGTCTGTCTGTCTGTCTGTCTGTCTGTCTGTCTGTCTGTCTGTCTGTCTGTCTGTCTGTCTGTCTGTCTGTCTGTCTGTCTGTCTGTCTGTCTGTCTGTCTGTCTGTCTGTCTGTCTGTCTGTCTGTCTGTCTGTCTGTCTGTCTGTCTGTCTGTCTGTCTGTCTGTCTGTCTGTCTGTCTGTCTGTCTGTCTGTCTGTCTGTCTGTCTGTCTGTCTGTCTGTCTGTCTGTCTGTCTGTCTGTCTGTCTGTCTGTCTGTCTGTCTGTCTGTCTGTCTGTCTGTCTGTCTGTCTGTCTGTCTGTCTGTCTGTCTGTCTGTCTGTCTGTCTGTCTGTCTGTCTGTCTGTCTGTCTGTCTGTCTGTCTGTCTGTCTGTCTGTCTGTCTGTCTGTCTGTCTGTCTGTCTGTCTGTCTGTCTGTCTGTCTGTCTGTCTGTCTGTCTGTCTGTCTGTCTGTCTGTCTGTCTGTCTGTCTGTCTGTCTGTCTGTCTGTCTGTCTGTCTGTCTGTCTGTCTGTCTGTCTGTCTGTCTGTCTGTCTGTCTGTCTGTCTGTCTGTCTGTCTGTCTGTCTGTCTGTCTGTCTGTCTGTCTGTCTGTCTGTCTGTCTGTCTGTCTGTCTGTCTGTCTGTCTGTCTGTCTGTCTGTCTGTCTGTCTGTCTGTCTGTCTGTCTGTCTGTCTGTCTGTCTGTCTGTCTGTCTGTCTGTCTGTCTGTCTGTCTGTCTGTCTGTCTGTCTGTCTGTCTGTCTGTCTGTCTGTCTGTCTGTCTGTCTGTCTGTCTGTCTGTCTGTCTGTCTGTCTGTCTGTCTGTCTGTCTGTCTGTCTGTCTGTCTGTCTGTCTGTCTGTCTGTCTGTCTGTCTGTCTGTCTGTCTGTCTGTCTGTCTGTCTGTCTGTCTGTCTGTCTGTCTGTCTGTCTGTCTGTCTGTCTGTCTGTCTGTCTGTCTGTCTGTCTGTCTGTCTGTCTGTCTGTCTGTCTGTCTGTCTGTCTGTCTGTCTGTCTGTCTGTCTGTCTGTCTGTCTGTCTGTCTGTCTGTCTGTCTGTCTGTCTGTCTGTCTGTCTGTCTGTCTGTCTGTCTGTCTGTCTGTCTGTCTGTCTGTCTGTCTGTCTGTCTGTCTGTCTGTCTGTCTGTCTGTCTGTCTGTCTGTCTGTCTGTCTGTCTGTCTGTCTGTCTGTCTGTCTGTCTGTCTGTCTGTCTGTCTGTCTGTCTGTCTGTCTGTCTGTCTGTCTGTCTGTCTGTCTGTCTGTCTGTCTGTCTGTCTGTCTGTCTGTCTGTCTGTCTGTCTGTCTGTCTGTCTGTCTGTCTGTCTGTCTGTCTGTCTGTCTGTCTGTCTGTCTGTCTGTCTGTCTGTCTGTCTGTCTGTCTGTCTGTCTGTCTGTCGTCTGTCTGTCTGTCTGTCTGTCTGTCTGTCTGTCGTCTGTCTGTCTGTCTGTCTGTCTGTCTGTCTGTCTGTCTGTCTGTCTGTCTGTCTGTCTGTCTGTCTGTCTGTCTGTCTGTCTGTCTGTCTGTCTGTCTGTCTGTCTGTCTGTCTGTCTGTCTGTCTGTCTGTCTGTCTGTCTGTCTGTCTGTCTGTCTGTCTGTCTGTCTGTCTGTCTGTCTGTCTGTCTGTCTGTCTGTCTGTCTGTCTGTCTGTCTGTCTGTCTGTCTGTCTGTCTGTCTGTCTGTCTGTCTGTCTGTCTGTCTGTCTGTCTGTCTGTCTGTCTGTCTGTCTGTCTGTCTGTCTGTCTGTCTGTCTGTCTGTCTGTCTGTCTGTCTGTCTGTCTGTCTGTCTGTCTGTCTGTCTGTCTGTCTGTCTGTCTGTCTGTCTGTCTGTCTGTCTGTCTGTCTGTCTGTCTGTCTGTCTGTCTGTCTGTCTGTCTGTCTGTCTGTCTGTCTGTCTGTCTGTCTGTCTGTCTGTCTGTCTGTCTGTCTGTCTGTCTGTCTGTCTGTCTGTCTGTCTGTCTGTCTGTCTGTCTGTCTGTCTGTCTGTCTGTCTGTCTGTCTGTCTGTCTGTCTGTCTGTCTGTCTGTCTGTCTGTCTGTCTGTCTGTCTGTCTGTCTGTCTGTCTGTCTGTCTGTCTGTCTGTCTGTCTGTCTGTCTGTCTGTCTGTCTGTCTGTCTGTCTGTCTGTCTGTCTGTCTGTCTGTCTGTCTGTCTGTCTGTCTGTCTGTCTGTCTGTCTGTCTGTCTGTCTGTCTGTCTGTCTGTCTGTCTGTCTGTCTGTCTGTCTGTCTGTCTGTCTGTCTGTCTGTCTGTCTGTCTGTCTGTCTGTCTGTCTGTCTGTCTGTCTGTCTGTCTGTCTGTCTGTCTGTCTGTCTGTCTGTCTGTCTGTCTGTCTGTCTGTCTGTCTGTCTGTCTGTCTGTCTGTCTGTCTGTCTGTCTGTCTGTCTGTCTGTCTGTCTGTCTGTCTGTCTGTCTGTCTGTCTGTCTGTCTGTCTGTCTGTCTGTCTGTCTGTCTGTCTGTCTGTCTGTCTGTCTGTCTGTCTGTCTGTCTGTCTGTCTGTCTGTCTGTCTGTCTGTCTGTCTGTCTGTCTGTCTGTCTGTCTGTCTGTCTGTCTGTCTGTCTGTCTGTCTGTCTGTCTGTCTGTCTGTCTGTCTGTCTGTCTGTCTGTCTGTCTGTCTGTCTGTCTGTCTGTCTGTCTGTCTGTCTGTCTGTCTGTCTGTCTGTCTGTCTGTCTGTCTGTCTGTCTGTCTGTCTGTCTGTCTGTCTGTCTGTCTGTCTGTCTGTCTGTCTGTCTGTCTGTCTGTCTGTCTGTCTGTCTGTCTGTCTGTCTGTCTGTCTGTCTGTCTGTCTGTCTGTCTGTCTGTCTGTCTGTCTGTCTGTCTGTCTGTCTGTCTGTCTGTCTGTCTGTCTGTCTGTCTGTCTGTCTGTCTGTCTGTCTGTCTGTCTGTCTGTCTGTCTGTCTGTCTGTCTGTCTGTCTGTCTGTCTGTCTGTCTGTCTGTCTGTCTGTCTGTCTGTCTGTCTGTCTGTCTGTCTGTCTGTCTGTCTGTCTGTCTGTCTGTCTGTCTGTCTGTCTGTCTGTCTGTCTGTCTGTCTGTCTGTCTGTCTGTCTGTCTGTCTGTCTGTCTGTCTGTCTGTCTGTCTGTCTGTCTGTCTGTCTGTCTGTCTGTCTGTCTGTCTGTCTGTCTGTCTGTCTGTCTGTCTGTCTGTCTGTCTGTCTGTCTGTCTGTCTGTCTGTCTGTCTGTCTGTCTGTCTGTCTGTCTGTCTGTCTGTCTGTCTGTCTGTCTGTCTGTCTGTCTGTCTGTCTGTCTGTCTGTCTGTCTGTCTGTCTGTCTGTCTGTCTGTCTGTCTGTCTGTCTGTCTGTCTGTCTGTCTGTCTGTCTGTCTGTCTGTCTGTCTGTCTGTCTGTCTGTCTGTCTGTCTGTCTGTCTGTCTGTCTGTCTGTCTGTCTGTCTGTCTGTCTGTCTGTCTGTCTGTCTGTCTGTCTGTCTGTCTGTCTGTCTGTCTGTCTGTCTGTCTGTCTGTCTGTCTGTCTGTCTGTCTGTCTGTCTGTCTGTCTGTCTGTCTGTCTGTCTGTCTGTCTGTCTGTCTGTCTGTCTGTCTGTCTGTCTGTCTGTCTGTCTGTCTGTCTGTCTGTCTGTCTGTCTGTCTGTCTGTCTGTCTGTCTGTCTGTCTGTCTGTCTGTCTGTCTGTCTGTCTGTCTGTCTGTCTGTCTGTCTGTCTGTCTGTCTGTCTGTCTGTCTGTCTGTCTGTCTGTCTGTCTGTCTGTCTGTCTGTCTGTCTGTCTGTCTGTCTGTCTGTCTGTCTGTCTGTCTGTCTGTCTGTCTGTCTGTCTGTCTGTCTGTCTGTCTGTCTGTCTGTCTGTCTGTCTGTCTGTCTGTCTGTCTGTCTGTCTGTCTGTCTGTCTGTCTGTCTGTCTGTCTGTCTGTCTGTCTGTCTGTCTGTCTGTCTGTCTGTCTGTCTGTCTGTCTGTCTGTCTGTCTGTCTGTCTGTCTGTCTGTCTGTCTGTCTGTCTGTCTGTCTGTCTGTCTGTCTGTCTGTCTGTCTGTCTGTCTGTCTGTCTGTCTGTCTGTCTGTCTGTCTGTCTGTCTGTCTGTCTGTCTGTCTGTCTGTCTGTCTGTCTGTCTGTCTGTCTGTCTGTCTGTCTGTCTGTCTGTCTGTCTGTCTGTCTGTCTGTCTGTCTGTCTGTCTGTCTGTCTGTCTGTCTGTCTGTCTGTCTGTCTGTCTGTCTGTCTGTCTGTCTGTCTGTCTGTCTGTCTGTCTGTCTGTCTGTCTGTCTGTCTGTCTGTCTGTCTGTCTGTCTGTCTGTCTGTCTGTCTGTCTGTCTGTCTGTCTGTCTGTCTGTCTGTCTGTCTGTCTGTCTGTCTGTCTGTCTGTCTGTCTGTCTGTCTGTCTGTCTGTCTGTCTGTCTGTCTGTCTGTCTGTCTGTCTGTCTGTCTGTCTGTCTGTCTGTCTGTCTGTCTGTCTGTCTGTCTGTCTGTCTGTCTGTCTGTCTGTCTGTCTGTCTGTCTGTCTGTCTGTCTGTCTGTCTGTCTGTCTGTCTGTCTGTCTGTCTGTCTGTCTGTCTGTCTGTCTGTCTGTCTGTCTGTCTGTCTGTCTGTCTGTCTGTCTGTCTGTCTGTCTGTCTGTCTGTCTGTCTGTCTGTCTGTCTGTCTGTCTGTCTGTCTGTCTGTCTGTCTGTCTGTCTGTCTGTCTGTCTGTCTGTCTGTCTGTCTGTCTGTCTGTCTGTCTGTCTGTCTGTCTGTCTGTCTGTCTGTCTGTCTGTCTGTCTGTCTGTCTGTCTGTCTGTCTGTCTGTCTGTCTGTCTGTCTGTCTGTCTGTCTGTCTGTCTGTCTGTCTGTCTGTCTGTCTGTCTGTCTGTCTGTCTGTCTGTCTGTCTGTCTGTCTGTCTGTCTGTCTGTCTGTCTGTCTGTCTGTCTGTCTGTCTGTCTGTCTGTCTGTCTGTCTGTCTGTCTGTCTGTCTGTCTGTCTGTCTGTCTGTCTGTCTGTCTGTCTGTCTGTCTGTCTGTCTGTCTGTCTGTCTGTCTGTCTGTCTGTCTGTCTGTCTGTCTGTCTGTCTGTCTGTCTGTCTGTCTGTCTGTCTGTCTGTCTGTCTGTCTGTCTGTCTGTCTGTCTGTCTGTCTGTCTGTCTGTCTGTCTGTCTGTCTGTCTGTCTGTCTGTCTGTCTGTCTGTCTGTCTGTCTGTCTGTCTGTCTGTCTGTCTGTCTGTCTGTCTGTCTGTCTGTCTGTCTGTCTGTCTGTCTGTCTGTCTGTCTGTCTGTCTGTCTGTCTGTCTGTCTGTCTGTCTGTCTGTCTGTCTGTCTGTCTGTCTGTCTGTCTGTCTGTCTGTCTGTCTGTCTGTCTGTCTGTCTGTCTGTCTGTCTGTCTGTCTGTCTGTCTGTCTGTCTGTCTGTCTGTCTGTCTGTCTGTCTGTCTGTCTGTCTGTCTGTCTGTCTGTCTGTCTGTCTGTCTGTCTGTCTGTCTGTCTGTCTGTCTGTCTGTCTGTCTGTCTGTCTGTCTGTCTGTCTGTCTGTCTGTCTGTCTGTCTGTCTGTCTGTCTGTCTGTCTGTCTGTCTGTCTGTCTGTCTGTCTGTCTGTCTGTCTGTCTGTCTGTCTGTCTGTCTGTCTGTCTGTCTGTCTGTCTGTCTGTCTGTCTGTCTGTCTGTCTGTCTGTCTGTCTGTCTGTCTGTCTGTCTGTCTGTCTGTCTGTCTGTCTGTCTGTCTGTCTGTCTGTCTGTCTGTCTGTCTGTCTGTCTGTCTGTCTGTCTGTCTGTCTGTCTGTCTGTCTGTCTGTCTGTCTGTCTGTCTGTCTGTCTGTCTGTCTGTCTGTCTGTCTGTCTGTCTGTCTGTCTGTCTGTCTGTCTGTCTGTCTGTCTGTCTGTCTGTCTGTCTGTCTGTCTGTCTGTCTGTCTGTCTGTCTGTCTGTCTGTCTGTCTGTCTGTCTGTCTGTCTGTCTGTCTGTCTGTCTGTCTGTCTGTCTGTCTGTCTGTCTGTCTGTCTGTCTGTCTGTCTGTCTGTCTGTCTGTCTGTCTGTCTGTCTGTCTGTCTGTCTGTCTGTCTGTCTGTCTGTCTGTCTGTCTGTCTGTCTGTCTGTCTGTCTGTCTGTCTGTCTGTCTGTCTGTCTGTCTGTCTGTCTGTCTGTCTGTCTGTCTGTCTGTCTGTCTGTCTGTCTGTCTGTCTGTCTGTCTGTCTGTCTGTCTGTCTGTCTGTCTGTCTGTCTGTCTGTCTGTCTGTCTGTCTGTCTGTCTGTCTGTCTGTCTGTCTGTCTGTCTGTCTGTCTGTCTGTCTGTCTGTCTGTCTGTCTGTCTGTCTGTCTGTCTGTCTGTCTGTCTGTCTGTCTGTCTGTCTGTCTGTCTGTCTGTCTGTCTGTCTGTCTGTCTGTCTGTCTGTCTGTCTGTCTGTCTGTCTGTCTGTCTGTCTGTCTGTCTGTCTGTCTGTCTGTCTGTCTGTCTGTCTGTCTGTCTGTCTGTCTGTCTGTCTGTCTGTCTGTCTGTCTGTCTGTCTGTCTGTCTGTCTGTCTGTCTGTCTGTCTGTCTGTCTGTCTGTCTGTCTGTCTGTCTGTCTGTCTGTCTGTCTGTCTGTCTGTCTGTCTGTCTGTCTGTCTGTCTGTCTGTCTGTCTGTCTGTCTGTCTGTCTGTCTGTCTGTCTGTCTGTCTGTCTGTCTGTCTGTCTGTCTGTCTGTCTGTCTGTCTGTCTGTCTGTCTGTCTGTCTGTCTGTCTGTCTGTCTGTCTGTCTGTCTGTCTGTCTGTCTGTCTGTCTGTCTGTCTGTCTGTCTGTCTGTCTGTCTGTCTGTCTGTCTGTCTGTCTGTCTGTCTGTCTGTCTGTCTGTCTGTCTGTCTGTCTGTCTGTCTGTCTGTCTGTCTGTCTGTCTGTCTGTCTGTCTGTCTGTCTGTCTGTCTGTCTGTCTGTCTGTCTGTCTGTCTGTCTGTCTGTCTGTCTGTCTGTCTGTCTGTCTGTCTGTCTGTCTGTCTGTCTGTCTGTCTGTCTGTCTGTCTGTCTGTCTGTCTGTCTGTCTGTCTGTCTGTCTGTCTGTCTGTCTGTCTGTCTGTCTGTCTGTCTGTCTGTCTGTCTGTCTGTCTGTCTGTCTGTCTGTCTGTCTGTCTGTCTGTCTGTCTGTCTGTCTGTCTGTCTGTCTGTCTGTCTGTCTGTCTGTCTGTCTGTCTGTCTGTCTGTCTGTCTGTCTGTCTGTCTGTCTGTCTGTCTGTCTGTCTGTCTGTCTGTCTGTCTGTCTGTCTGTCTGTCTGTCTGTCTGTCTGTCTGTCTGTCTGTCTGTCTGTCTGTCTGTCTGTCTGTCTGTCTGTCTGTCTGTCTGTCTGTCTGTCTGTCTGTCTGTCTGTCTGTCTGTCTGTCTGTCTGTCTGTCTGTCTGTCTGTCTGTCTGTCTGTCTGTCTGTCTGTCTGTCTGTCTGTCTGTCTGTCTGTCTGTCTGTCTGTCTGTCTGTCTGTCTGTCTGTCTGTCTGTCTGTCTGTCTGTCTGTCTGTCTGTCTGTCTGTCTGTCTGTCTGTCTGTCTGTCTGTCTGTCTGTCTGTCTGTCTGTCTGTCTGTCTGTCTGTCTGTCTGTCTGTCTGTCTGTCTGTCTGTCTGTCTGTCTGTCTGTCTGTCTGTCTGTCTGTCTGTCTGTCTGTCTGTCTGTCTGTCTGTCTGTCTGTCTGTCTGTCTGTCTGTCTGTCTGTCTGTCTGTCTGTCTGTCTGTCTGTCTGTCTGTCTGTCTGTCTGTCTGTCTGTCTGTCTGTCTGTCTGTCTGTCTGTCTGTCTGTCTGTCTGTCTGTCTGTCTGTCTGTCTGTCTGTCTGTCTGTCTGTCTGTCTGTCTGTCTGTCTGTCTGTCTGTCTGTCTGTCTGTCTGTCTGTCTGTCTGTCTGTCTGTCTGTCTGTCTGTCTGTCTGTCTGTCTGTCTGTCTGTCTGTCTGTCTGTCTGTCTGTCTGTCTGTCTGTCTGTCTGTCTGTCTGTCTGTCTGTCTGTCTGTCTGTCTGTCTGTCTGTCTGTCTGTCTGTCTGTCTGTCTGTCTGTCTGTCTGTCTGTCTGTCTGTCTGTCTGTCTGTCTGTCTGTCTGTCTGTCTGTCTGTCTGTCTGTCTGTCTGTCTGTCTGTCTGTCTGTCTGTCTGTCTGTCTGTCTGTCTGTCTGTCTGTCTGTCTGTCTGTCTGTCTGTCTGTCTGTCTGTCTGTCTGTCTGTCTGTCTGTCTGTCTGTCTGTCTGTCTGTCTGTCTGTCTGTCTGTCTGTCTGTCTGTCTGTCTGTCTGTCTGTCTGTCTGTCTGTCTGTCTGTCTGTCTGTCTGTCTGTCTGTCTGTCTGTCTGTCTGTCTGTCTGTCTGTCTGTCTGTCTGTCTGTCTGTCTGTCTGTCTGTCTGTCTGTCTGTCTGTCTGTCTGTCTGTCTGTCTGTCTGTCTGTCTGTCTGTCTGTCTGTCTGTCTGTCTGTCTGTCTGTCTGTCTGTCTGTCTGTCTGTCTGTCTGTCTGTCTGTCTGTCTGTCTGTCTGTCTGTCTGTCTGTCTGTCTGTCTGTCTGTCTGTCTGTCTGTCTGTCTGTCTGTCTGTCTGTCTGTCTGTCTGTCTGTCTGTCTGTCTGTCTGTCTGTCTGTCTGTCTGTCTGTCTGTCTGTCTGTCTGTCTGTCTGTCTGTCTGTCTGTCTGTCTGTCTGTCTGTCTGTCTGTCTGTCTGTCTGTCTGTCTGTCTGTCTGTCTGTCTGTCTGTCTGTCTGTCTGTCTGTCTGTCTGTCTGTCTGTCTGTCTGTCTGTCTGTCTGTCTGTCTGTCTGTCTGTCTGTCTGTCTGTCTGTCTGTCTGTCTGTCTGTCTGTCTGTCTGTCTGTCTGTCTGTCTGTCTGTCTGTCTGTCTGTCTGTCTGTCTGTCTGTCTGTCTGTCTGTCTGTCTGTCTGTCTGTCTGTCTGTCTGTCTGTCTGTCTGTCTGTCTGTCTGTCTGTCTGTCTGTCTGTCTGTCTGTCTGTCTGTCTGTCTGTCTGTCTGTCTGTCTGTCTGTCTGTCTGTCTGTCTGTCTGTCTGTCTGTCTGTCTGTCTGTCTGTCTGTCTGTCTGTCTGTCTGTCTGTCTGTCTGTCTGTCTGTCTGTCTGTCTGTCTGTCTGTCTGTCTGTCTGTCTGTCTGTCTGTCTGTCTGTCTGTCTGTCTGTCTGTCTGTCTGTCTGTCTGTCTGTCTGTCTGTCTGTCTGTCTGTCTGTCTGTCTGTCTGTCTGTCTGTCTGTCTGTCTGTCTGTCTGTCTGTCTGTCTGTCTGTCTGTCTGTCTGTCTGTCTGTCTGTCTGTCTGTCTGTCTGTCTGTCTGTCTGTCTGTCTGTCTGTCTGTCTGTCTGTCTGTCTGTCTGTCTGTCTGTCTGTCTGTCTGTCTGTCTGTCTGTCTGTCTGTCTGTCTGTCTGTCTGTCTGTCTGTCTGTCTGTCTGTCTGTCTGTCTGTCTGTCTGTCTGTCTGTCTGTCTGTCTGTCTGTCTGTCTGTCTGTCTGTCTGTCTGTCTGTCTGTCTGTCTGTCTGTCTGTCTGTCTGTCTGTCTGTCTGTCTGTCTGTCTGTCTGTCTGTCTGTCTGTCTGTCTGTCTGTCTGTCTGTCTGTCTGTCTGTCTGTCTGTCTGTCTGTCTGTCTGTCTGTCTGTCTGTCTGTCTGTCTGTCTGTCTGTCTGTCTGTCTGTCTGTCTGTCTGTCTGTCTGTCTGTCTGTCTGTCTGTCTGTCTGTCTGTCTGTCTGTCTGTCTGTCTGTCTGTCTGTCTGTCTGTCTGTCTGTCTGTCTGTCTGTCTGTCTGTCTGTCTGTCTGTCTGTCTGTCTGTCTGTCTGTCTGTCTGTCTGTCTGTCTGTCTGTCTGTCTGTCTGTCTGTCTGTCTGTCTGTCTGTCTGTCTGTCTGTCTGTCTGTCTGTCTGTCTGTCTGTCTGTCTGTCTGTCTGTCTGTCTGTCTGTCTGTCTGTCTGTCTGTCTGTCTGTCTGTCTGTCTGTCTGTCTGTCTGTCTGTCTGTCTGTCTGTCTGTCTGTCTGTCTGTCTGTCTGTCTGTCTGTCTGTCTGTCTGTCTGTCTGTCTGTCTGTCTGTCTGTCTGTCTGTCTGTCTGTCTGTCTGTCTGTCTGTCTGTCTGTCTGTCTGTCTGTCTGTCTGTCTGTCTGTCTGTCTGTCTGTCTGTCTGTCTGTCTGTCTGTCTGTCTGTCTGTCTGTCTGTCTGTCTGTCTGTCTGTCTGTCTGTCTGTCTGTCTGTCTGTCTGTCTGTCTGTCTGTCTGTCTGTCTGTCTGTCTGTCTGTCTGTCTGTCTGTCTGTCTGTCTGTCTGTCTGTCTGTCTGTCTGTCTGTCTGTCTGTCTGTCTGTCTGTCTGTCTGTCTGTCTGTCTGTCTGTCTGTCTGTCTGTCTGTCTGTCTGTCTGTCTGTCTGTCTGTCTGTCTGTCTGTCTGTCTGTCTGTCTGTCTGTCTGTCTGTCTGTCTGTCTGTCTGTCTGTCTGTCTGTCTGTCTGTCTGTCTGTCTGTCTGTCTGTCTGTCTGTCTGTCTGTCTGTCTGTCTGTCTGTCTGTCTGTCTGTCTGTCTGTCTGTCTGTCTGTCTGTCTGTCTGTCTGTCTGTCTGTCTGTCTGTCTGTCTGTCTGTCTGTCTGTCTGTCTGTCTGTCTGTCTGTCTGTCTGTCTGTCTGTCTGTCTGTCTGTCTGTCTGTCTGTCTGTCTGTCTGTCTGTCTGTCTGTCTGTCTGTCTGTCTGTCTGTCTGTCTGTCTGTCTGTCTGTCTGTCTGTCTGTCTGTCTGTCTGTCTGTCTGTCTGTCTGTCTGTCTGTCTGTCTGTCTGTCTGTCTGTCTGTCTGTCTGTCTGTCTGTCTGTCTGTCTGTCTGTCTGTCTGTCTGTCTGTCTGTCTGTCTGTCTGTCTGTCTGTCTGTCTGTCTGTCTGTCTGTCTGTCTGTCTGTCTGTCTGTCTGTCTGTCTGTCTGTCTGTCTGTCTGTCTGTCTGTCTGTCTGTCTGTCTGTCTGTCTGTCTGTCTGTCTGTCTGTCTGTCTGTCTGTCTGTCTGTCTGTCTGTCTGTCTGTCTGTCTGTCTGTCTGTCTGTCTGTCTGTCTGTCTGTCTGTCTGTCTGTCTGTCTGTCTGTCTGTCTGTCTGTCTGTCTGTCTGTCTGTCTGTCTGTCTGTCTGTCTGTCTGTCTGTCTGTCTGTCTGTCTGTCTGTCTGTCTGTCTGTCTGTCTGTCTGTCTGTCTGTCTGTCTGTCTGTCTGTCTGTCTGTCTGTCTGTCTGTCTGTCTGTCTGTCTGTCTGTCTGTCTGTCTGTCTGTCTGTCTGTCTGTCTGTCTGTCTGTCTGTCTGTCTGTCTGTCTGTCTGTCTGTCTGTCTGTCTGTCTGTCTGTCTGTCTGTCTGTCTGTCTGTCTGTCTGTCTGTCTGTCTGTCTGTCTGTCTGTCTGTCTGTCTGTCTGTCTGTCTGTCTGTCTGTCTGTCTGTCTGTCTGTCTGTCTGTCTGTCTGTCTGTCTGTCTGTCTGTCTGTCTGTCTGTCTGTCTGTCTGTCTGTCTGTCTGTCTGTCTGTCTGTCTGTCTGTCTGTCTGTCTGTCTGTCTGTCTGTCTGTCTGTCTGTCTGTCTGTCTGTCTGTCTGTCTGTCTGTCTGTCTGTCTGTCTGTCTGTCTGTCTGTCTGTCTGTCTGTCTGTCTGTCTGTCTGTCTGTCTGTCTGTCTGTCTGTCTGTCTGTCTGTCTGTCTGTCTGTCTGTCTGTCTGTCTGTCTGTCTGTCTGTCTGTCTGTCTGTCTGTCTGTCTGTCTGTCTGTCTGTCTGTCTGTCTGTCTGTCTGTCTGTCTGTCTGTCTGTCTGTCTGTCTGTCTGTCTGTCTGTCTGTCTGTCTGTCTGTCTGTCTGTCTGTCTGTCTGTCTGTCTGTCTGTCTGTCTGTCTGTCTGTCTGTCTGTCTGTCTGTCTGTCTGTCTGTCTGTCTGTCTGTCTGTCTGTCTGTCTGTCTGTCTGTCTGTCTGTCTGTCTGTCTGTCTGTCTGTCTGTCTGTCTGTCTGTCTGTCTGTCTGTCTGTCTGTCTGTCTGTCTGTCTGTCTGTCTGTCTGTCTGTCTGTCTGTCTGTCTGTCTGTCTGTCTGTCTGTCTGTCTGTCTGTCTGTCTGTCTGTCTGTCTGTCTGTCTGTCTGTCTGTCTGTCTGTCTGTCTGTCTGTCTGTCTGTCTGTCTGTCTGTCTGTCTGTCTGTCTGTCTGTCTGTCTGTCTGTCTGTCTGTCTGTCTGTCTGTCTGTCTGTCTGTCTGTCTGTCTGTCTGTCTGTCTGTCTGTCTGTCTGTCTGTCTGTCTGTCTGTCTGTCTGTCTGTCTGTCTGTCTGTCTGTCTGTCTGTCTGTCTGTCTGTCTGTCTGTCTGTCTGTCTGTCTGTCTGTCTGTCTGTCTGTCTGTCTGTCTGTCTGTCTGTCTGTCTGTCTGTCTGTCTGTCTGTCTGTCTGTCTGTCTGTCTGTCTGTCTGTCTGTCTGTCTGTCTGTCTGTCTGTCTGTCTGTCTGTCTGTCTGTCTGTCTGTCTGTCTGTCTGTCTGTCTGTCTGTCTGTCTGTCTGTCTGTCTGTCTGTCTGTCTGTCTGTCTGTCTGTCTGTCTGTCTGTCTGTCTGTCTGTCTGTCTGTCTGTCTGTCTGTCTGTCTGTCTGTCTGTCTGTCTGTCTGTCTGTCTGTCTGTCTGTCTGTCTGTCTGTCTGTCTGTCTGTCTGTCTGTCTGTCTGTCTGTCTGTCTGTCTGTCTGTCTGTCTGTCTGTCTGTCTGTCTGTCTGTCTGTCTGTCTGTCTGTCTGTCTGTCTGTCTGTCTGTCTGTCTGTCTGTCTGTCTGTCTGTCTGTCTGTCTGTCTGTCTGTCTGTCTGTCTGTCTGTCTGTCTGTCTGTCTGTCTGTCTGTCTGTCTGTCTGTCTGTCTGTCTGTCTGTCTGTCTGTCTGTCTGTCTGTCTGTCTGTCTGTCTGTCTGTCTGTCTGTCTGTCTGTCTGTCTGTCTGTCTGTCTGTCTGTCTGTCTGTCTGTCTGTCTGTCTGTCTGTCTGTCTGTCTGTCTGTCTGTCTGTCTGTCTGTCTGTCTGTCTGTCTGTCTGTCTGTCTGTCTGTCTGTCTGTCTGTCTGTCTGTCTGTCTGTCTGTCTGTCTGTCTGTCTGTCTGTCTGTCTGTCTGTCTGTCTGTCTGTCTGTCTGTCTGTCTGTCTGTCTGTCTGTCTGTCTGTCTGTCTGTCTGTCTGTCTGTCTGTCTGTCTGTCTGTCTGTCTGTCTGTCTGTCTGTCTGTCTGTCTGTCTGTCTGTCTGTCTGTCTGTCTGTCTGTCTGTCTGTCTGTCTGTCTGTCTGTCTGTCTGTCTGTCTGTCTGTCTGTCTGTCTGTCTGTCTGTCTGTCTGTCTGTCTGTCTGTCTGTCTGTCTGTCTGTCTGTCTGTCTGTCTGTCTGTCTGTCTGTCTGTCTGTCTGTCTGTCTGTCTGTCTGTCTGTCTGTCTGTCTGTCTGTCTGTCTGTCTGTCTGTCTGTCTGTCTGTCTGTCTGTCTGTCTGTCTGTCTGTCTGTCTGTCTGTCTGTCTGTCTGTCTGTCTGTCTGTCTGTCTGTCTGTCTGTCTGTCTGTCTGTCTGTCTGTCTGTCTGTCTGTCTGTCTGTCTGTCTGTCTGTCTGTCTGTCTGTCTGTCTGTCTGTCTGTCTGTCTGTCTGTCTGTCTGTCTGTCTGTCTGTCTGTCTGTCTGTCTGTCTGTCTGTCTGTCTGTCTGTCTGTCTGTCTGTCTGTCTGTCTGTCTGTCTGTCTGTCTGTCTGTCTGTCTGTCTGTCTGTCTGTCTGTCTGTCTGTCTGTCTGTCTGTCTGTCTGTCTGTCTGTCTGTCTGTCTGTCTGTCTGTCTGTCTGTCTGTCTGTCTGTCTGTCTGTCTGTCTGTCTGTCTGTCTGTCTGTCTGTCTGTCTGTCTGTCTGTCTGTCTGTCTGTCTGTCTGTCTGTCTGTCTGTCTGTCTGTCTGTCTGTCTGTCTGTCTGTCTGTCTGTCTGTCTGTCTGTCTGTCTGTCTGTCTGTCTGTCTGTCTGTCTGTCTGTCTGTCTGTCTGTCTGTCTGTCTGTCTGTCTGTCTGTCTGTCTGTCTGTCTGTCTGTCTGTCTGTCTGTCTGTCTGTCTGTCTGTCTGTCTGTCTGTCTGTCTGTCTGTCTGTCTGTCTGTCTGTCTGTCTGTCTGTCTGTCTGTCTGTCTGTCTGTCTGTCTGTCTGTCTGTCTGTCTGTCTGTCTGTCTGTCTGTCTGTCTGTCTGTCTGTCTGTCTGTCTGTCTGTCTGTCTGTCTGTCTGTCTGTCTGTCTGTCTGTCTGTCTGTCTGTCTGTCTGTCTGTCTGTCTGTCTGTCTGTCTGTCTGTCTGTCTGTCTGTCTGTCTGTCTGTCTGTCTGTCTGTCTGTCTGTCTGTCTGTCTGTCTGTCTGTCTGTCTGTCTGTCTGTCTGTCTGTCTGTCTGTCTGTCTGTCTGTCTGTCTGTCTGTCTGTCTGTCTGTCTGTCTGTCTGTCTGTCTGTCTGTCTGTCTGTCTGTCTGTCTGTCTGTCTGTCTGTCTGTCTGTCTGTCTGTCTGTCTGTCTGTCTGTCTGTCTGTCTGTCTGTCTGTCTGTCTGTCTGTCTGTCTGTCTGTCTGTCTGTCTGTCTGTCTGTCTGTCTGTCTGTCTGTCTGTCTGTCTGTCTGTCTGTCTGTCTGTCTGTCTGTCTGTCTGTCTGTCTGTCTGTCTGTCTGTCTGTCTGTCTGTCTGTCTGTCTGTCTGTCTGTCTGTCTGTCTGTCTGTCTGTCTGTCTGTCTGTCTGTCTGTCTGTCTGTCTGTCTGTCTGTCTGTCTGTCTGTCTGTCTGTCTGTCTGTCTGTCTGTCTGTCTGTCTGTCTGTCTGTCTGTCTGTCTGTCTGTCTGTCTGTCTGTCTGTCTGTCTGTCTGTCTGTCTGTCTGTCTGTCTGTCTGTCTGTCTGTCTGTCTGTCTGTCTGTCTGTCTGTCTGTCTGTCTGTCTGTCTGTCTGTCTGTCTGTCTGTCTGTCTGTCTGTCTGTCTGTCTGTCTGTCTGTCTGTCTGTCTGTCTGTCTGTCTGTCTGTCTGTCTGTCTGTCTGTCTGTCTGTCTGTCTGTCTGTCTGTCTGTCTGTCTGTCTGTCTGTCTGTCTGTCTGTCTGTCTGTCTGTCTGTCTGTCTGTCTGTCTGTCTGTCTGTCTGTCTGTCTGTCTGTCTGTCTGTCTGTCTGTCTGTCTGTCTGTCTGTCTGTCTGTCTGTCTGTCTGTCTGTCTGTCTGTCTGTCTGTCTGTCTGTCTGTCTGTCTGTCTGTCTGTCTGTCTGTCTGTCTGTCTGTCTGTCTGTCTGTCTGTCTGTCTGTCTGTCTGTCTGTCTGTCTGTCTGTCTGTCTGTCTGTCTGTCTGTCTGTCTGTCTGTCTGTCTGTCTGTCTGTCTGTCTGTCTGTCTGTCTGTCTGTCTGTCTGTCTGTCTGTCTGTCTGTCTGTCTGTCTGTCTGTCTGTCTGTCTGTCTGTCTGTCTGTCTGTCTGTCTGTCTGTCTGTCTGTCTGTCTGTCTGTCTGTCTGTCTGTCTGTCTGTCTGTCTGTCTGTCTGTCTGTCTGTCTGTCTGTCTGTCTGTCTGTCTGTCTGTCTGTCTGTCTGTCTGTCTGTCTGTCTGTCTGTCTGTCTGTCTGTCTGTCTGTCTGTCTGTCTGTCTGTCTGTCTGTCTGTCTGTCTGTCTGTCTGTCTGTCTGTCTGTCTGTCTGTCTGTCTGTCTGTCTGTCTGTCTGTCTGTCTGTCTGTCTGTCTGTCTGTCTGTCTGTCTGTCTGTCTGTCTGTCTGTCTGTCTGTCTGTCTGTCTGTCTGTCTGTCTGTCTGTCTGTCTGTCTGTCTGTCTGTCTGTCTGTCTGTCTGTCTGTCTGTCTGTCTGTCTGTCTGTCTGTCTGTCTGTCTGTCTGTCTGTCTGTCTGTCTGTCTGTCTGTCTGTCTGTCTGTCTGTCTGTCTGTCTGTCTGTCTGTCTGTCTGTCTGTCTGTCTGTCTGTCTGTCTGTCTGTCTGTCTGTCTGTCTGTCTGTCTGTCTGTCTGTCTGTCTGTCTGTCTGTCTGTCTGTCTGTCTGTCTGTCTGTCTGTCTGTCTGTCTGTCTGTCTGTCTGTCTGTCTGTCTGTCTGTCTGTCTGTCTGTCTGTCTGTCTGTCTGTCTGTCTGTCTGTCTGTCTGTCTGTCTGTCTGTCTGTCTGTCTGTCTGTCTGTCTGTCTGTCTGTCTGTCTGTCTGTCTGTCTGTCTGTCTGTCTGTCTGTCTGTCTGTCTGTCTGTCTGTCTGTCTGTCTGTCTGTCTGTCTGTCTGTCTGTCTGTCTGTCTGTCTGTCTGTCTGTCTGTCTGTCTGTCTGTCTGTCTGTCTGTCTGTCTGTCTGTCTGTCTGTCTGTCTGTCTGTCTGTCTGTCTGTCTGTCTGTCTGTCTGTCTGTCTGTCTGTCTGTCTGTCTGTCTGTCTGTCTGTCTGTCTGTCTGTCTGTCTGTCTGTCTGTCTGTCTGTCTGTCTGTCTGTCTGTCTGTCTGTCTGTCTGTCTGTCTGTCTGTCTGTCTGTCTGTCTGTCTGTCTGTCTGTCTGTCTGTCTGTCTGTCTGTCTGTCTGTCTGTCTGTCTGTCTGTCTGTCTGTCTGTCTGTCTGTCTGTCTGTCTGTCTGTCTGTCTGTCTGTCTGTCTGTCTGTCTGTCTGTCTGTCTGTCTGTCTGTCTGTCTGTCTGTCTGTCTGTCTGTCTGTCTGTCTGTCTGTCTGTCTGTCTGTCTGTCTGTCT
>NW_027255930.1:0-63023 GCF_043229965.1 Drosophila suzukii | reverse complement strand
AGACAGACAGACAGACAGACAGACAGACAGACAGACAGACAGACAGACAGACAGACAGACAGACAGACAGACAGACAGACAGACAGACAGACAGACAGACAGACAGACAGACAGACAGACAGACAGACAGACAGACAGACAGACAGACAGACAGACAGACAGACAGACAGACAGACAGACAGACAGACAGACAGACAGACAGACAGACAGACAGACAGACAGACAGACAGACAGACAGACAGACAGACAGACAGACAGACAGACAGACAGACAGACAGACAGACAGACAGACAGACAGACAGACAGACAGACAGACAGACAGACAGACAGACAGACAGACAGACAGACAGACAGACAGACAGACAGACAGACAGACAGACAGACAGACAGACAGACAGACAGACAGACAGACAGACAGACAGACAGACAGACAGACAGACAGACAGACAGACAGACAGACAGACAGACAGACAGACAGACAGACAGACAGACAGACAGACAGACAGACAGACAGACAGACAGACAGACAGACAGACAGACAGACAGACAGACAGACAGACAGACAGACAGACAGACAGACAGACAGACAGACAGACAGACAGACAGACAGACAGACAGACAGACAGACAGACAGACAGACAGACAGACAGACAGACAGACAGACAGACAGACAGACAGACAGACAGACAGACAGACAGACAGACAGACAGACAGACAGACAGACAGACAGACAGACAGACAGACAGACAGACAGACAGACAGACAGACAGACAGACAGACAGACAGACAGACAGACAGACAGACAGACAGACAGACAGACAGACAGACAGACAGACAGACAGACAGACAGACAGACAGACAGACAGACAGACAGACAGACAGACAGACAGACAGACAGACAGACAGACAGACAGACAGACAGACAGACAGACAGACAGACAGACAGACAGACAGACAGACAGACAGACAGACAGACAGACAGACAGACAGACAGACAGACAGACAGACAGACAGACAGACAGACAGACAGACAGACAGACAGACAGACAGACAGACAGACAGACAGACAGACAGACAGACAGACAGACAGACAGACAGACAGACAGACAGACAGACAGACAGACAGACAGACAGACAGACAGACAGACAGACAGACAGACAGACAGACAGACAGACAGACAGACAGACAGACAGACAGACAGACAGACAGACAGACAGACAGACAGACAGACAGACAGACAGACAGACAGACAGACAGACAGACAGACAGACAGACAGACAGACAGACAGACAGACAGACAGACAGACAGACAGACAGACAGACAGACAGACAGACAGACAGACAGACAGACAGACAGACAGACAGACAGACAGACAGACAGACAGACAGACAGACAGACAGACAGACAGACAGACAGACAGACAGACAGACAGACAGACAGACAGACAGACAGACAGACAGACAGACAGACAGACAGACAGACAGACAGACAGACAGACAGACAGACAGACAGACAGACAGACAGACAGACAGACAGACAGACAGACAGACAGACAGACAGACAGACAGACAGACAGACAGACAGACAGACAGACAGACAGACAGACAGACAGACAGACAGACAGACAGACAGACAGACAGACAGACAGACGACAGACAGACAGACAGACAGAAGACAGACAGACAGACAGACAGACAGACAGACAGACAGACAGACAGACAGACAGACAGACAGACAGACAGACAGACAGACAGACAGACAGACAGACAGACAGACAGACAGACAGACAGACAGACAGACAGACAGACAGACAGACAGACAGACAGACAGACAGACAGACAGACAGACAGACAGACAGACAGACAGACAGACAGACAGACAGACAGACAGACAGACAGACAGACAGACAGACAGACAGACAGACAGACAGACAGACAGACAGACAGACAGACAGACAGACAGACAGACAGACAGACAGACAGACAGACAGACAGACAGACAGACAGACAGACAGACAGACAGACAGACAGACAGACAGACAGACAGACAGACAGACAGACAGACAGACAGACAGACAGACAGACAGACAGACAGACAGACAGACAGACAGACAGACAGACAGACAGACAGACAGACAGACAGACAGACAGACAGACAGACAGACAGACAGACAGACAGACAGACAGACAGACAGACAGACAGACAGACAGACAGACAGACAGACAGACAGACAGACAGACAGACAGACAGACAGACAGACAGACAGACAGACAGACAGACAGACAGACAGACAGACAGACAGACAGACAGACAGACAGACAGACAGACAGACAGACAGACAGACAGACAGACAGACAGACAGACAGACAGACAGACAGACAGACAGACAGACAGACAGACAGACAGACAGACAGACAGACAGACAGACAGACAGACAGACAGACAGACAGACAGACAGACAGACAGACAGACAGACAGACAGACAGACAGACAGACAGACAGACAGACAGACAGACAGACAGACAGACAGACAGACAGACAGACAGACAGACAGACAGACAGACAGACAGACAGACAGACAGACAGACAGACAGACAGACAGACAGACAGACAGACAGACAGACAGACAGACAGACAGACAGACAGACAGACAGACAGACAGACAGACAGACAGACAGACAGACAGACAGACAGACAGACAGACAGACAGACAGACAGACAGACAGACAGACAGACAGACAGACAGACAGACAGACAGACAGACAGACAGACAGACAGACAGACAGACAGACAGACAGACAGACAGACAGACAGACAGACAGACAGACAGACAGACAGACAGACAGACAGACAGACAGACAGACAGACAGACAGACAGACAGACAGACAGACAGACAGACAGACAGACAGACAGACAGACAGACAGACAGACAGACAGACAGACAGACAGACAGACAGACAGACAGACAGACAGACAGACAGACAGACAGACAGACAGACAGACAGACAGACAGACAGACAGACAGACAGACAGACAGACAGACAGACAGACAGACAGACAGACAGACAGACAGACAGACAGACAGACAGACAGACAGACAGACAGACAGACAGACAGACAGACAGACAGACAGACAGACAGACAGACAGACAGACAGACAGACAGACAGACAGACAGACAGACAGACAGACAGACAGACAGACAGACAGACAGACAGACAGACAGACAGACAGACAGACAGACAGACAGACAGACAGACAGACAGACAGACAGACAGACAGACAGACAGACAGACAGACAGACAGACAGACAGACAGACAGACAGACAGACAGACAGACAGACAGACAGACAGACAGACAGACAGACAGACAGACAGACAGACAGACAGACAGACAGACAGACAGACAGACAGACAGACAGACAGACAGACAGACAGACAGACAGACAGACAGACAGACAGACAGACAGACAGACAGACAGACAGACAGACAGACAGACAGACAGACAGACAGACAGACAGACAGACAGACAGACAGACAGACAGACAGACAGACAGACAGACAGACAGACAGACAGACAGACAGACAGACAGACAGACAGACAGACAGACAGACAGACAGACAGACAGACAGACAGACAGACAGACAGACAGACAGACAGACAGACAGACAGACAGACAGACAGACAGACAGACAGACAGACAGACAGACAGACAGACAGACAGACAGACAGACAGACAGACAGACAGACAGACAGACAGACAGACAGACAGACAGACAGACAGACAGACAGACAGACAGACAGACAGACAGACAGACAGACAGACAGACAGACAGACAGACAGACAGACAGACAGACAGACAGACAGACAGACAGACAGACAGACAGACAGACAGACAGACAGACAGACAGACAGACAGACAGACAGACAGACAGACAGACAGACAGACAGACAGACAGACAGACAGACAGACAGACAGACAGACAGACAGACAGACAGACAGACAGACAGACAGACAGACAGACAGACAGACAGACAGACAGACAGACAGACAGACAGACAGACAGACAGACAGACAGACAGACAGACAGACAGACAGACAGACAGACAGACAGACAGACAGACAGACAGACAGACAGACAGACAGACAGACAGACAGACAGACAGACAGACAGACAGACAGACAGACAGACAGACAGACAGACAGACAGACAGACAGACAGACAGACAGACAGACAGACAGACAGACAGACAGACAGACAGACAGACAGACAGACAGACAGACAGACAGACAGACAGACAGACAGACAGACAGACAGACAGACAGACAGACAGACAGACAGACAGACAGACAGACAGACAGACAGACAGACAGACAGACAGACAGACAGACAGACAGACAGACAGACAGACAGACAGACAGACAGACAGACAGACAGACAGACAGACAGACAGACAGACAGACAGACAGACAGACAGACAGACAGACAGACAGACAGACAGACAGACAGACAGACAGACAGACAGACAGACAGACAGACAGACAGACAGACAGACAGACAGACAGACAGACAGACAGACAGACAGACAGACAGACAGACAGACAGACAGACAGACAGACAGACAGACAGACAGACAGACAGACAGACAGACAGACAGACAGACAGACAGACAGACAGACAGACAGACAGACAGACAGACAGACAGACAGACAGACAGACAGACAGACAGACAGACAGACAGACAGACAGACAGACAGACAGACAGACAGACAGACAGACAGACAGACAGACAGACAGACAGACAGACAGACAGACAGACAGACAGACAGACAGACAGACAGACAGACAGACAGACAGACAGACAGACAGACAGACAGACAGACAGACAGACAGACAGACAGACAGACAGACAGACAGACAGACAGACAGACAGACAGACAGACAGACAGACAGACAGACAGACAGACAGACAGACAGACAGACAGACAGACAGACAGACAGACAGACAGACAGACAGACAGACAGACAGACAGACAGACAGACAGACAGACAGACAGACAGACAGACAGACAGACAGACAGACAGACAGACAGACAGACAGACAGACAGACAGACAGACAGACAGACAGACAGACAGACAGACAGACAGACAGACAGACAGACAGACAGACAGACAGACAGACAGACAGACAGACAGACAGACAGACAGACAGACAGACAGACAGACAGACAGACAGACAGACAGACAGACAGACAGACAGACAGACAGACAGACAGACAGACAGACAGACAGACAGACAGACAGACAGACAGACAGACAGACAGACAGACAGACAGACAGACAGACAGACAGACAGACAGACAGACAGACAGACAGACAGACAGACAGACAGACAGACAGACAGACAGACAGACAGACAGACAGACAGACAGACAGACAGACAGACAGACAGACAGACAGACAGACAGACAGACAGACAGACAGACAGACAGACAGACAGACAGACAGACAGACAGACAGACAGACAGACAGACAGACAGACAGACAGACAGACAGACAGACAGACAGACAGACAGACAGACAGACAGACAGACAGACAGACAGACAGACAGACAGACAGACAGACAGACAGACAGACAGACAGACAGACAGACAGACAGACAGACAGACAGACAGACAGACAGACAGACAGACAGACAGACAGACAGACAGACAGACAGACAGACAGACAGACAGACAGACAGACAGACAGACAGACAGACAGACAGACAGACAGACAGACAGACAGACAGACAGACAGACAGACAGACAGACAGACAGACAGACAGACAGACAGACAGACAGACAGACAGACAGACAGACAGACAGACAGACAGACAGACAGACAGACAGACAGACAGACAGACAGACAGACAGACAGACAGACAGACAGACAGACAGACAGACAGACAGACAGACAGACAGACAGACAGACAGACAGACAGACAGACAGACAGACAGACAGACAGACAGACAGACAGACAGACAGACAGACAGACAGACAGACAGACAGACAGACAGACAGACAGACAGACAGACAGACAGACAGACAGACAGACAGACAGACAGACAGACAGACAGACAGACAGACAGACAGACAGACAGACAGACAGACAGACAGACAGACAGACAGACAGACAGACAGACAGACAGACAGACAGACAGACAGACAGACAGACAGACAGACAGACAGACAGACAGACAGACAGACAGACAGACAGACAGACAGACAGACAGACAGACAGACAGACAGACAGACAGACAGACAGACAGACAGACAGACAGACAGACAGACAGACAGACAGACAGACAGACAGACAGACAGACAGACAGACAGACAGACAGACAGACAGACAGACAGACAGACAGACAGACAGACAGACAGACAGACAGACAGACAGACAGACAGACAGACAGACAGACAGACAGACAGACAGACAGACAGACAGACAGACAGACAGACAGACAGACAGACAGACAGACAGACAGACAGACAGACAGACAGACAGACAGACAGACAGACAGACAGACAGACAGACAGACAGACAGACAGACAGACAGACAGACAGACAGACAGACAGACAGACAGACAGACAGACAGACAGACAGACAGACAGACAGACAGACAGACAGACAGACAGACAGACAGACAGACAGACAGACAGACAGACAGACAGACAGACAGACAGACAGACAGACAGACAGACAGACAGACAGACAGACAGACAGACAGACAGACAGACAGACAGACAGACAGACAGACAGACAGACAGACAGACAGACAGACAGACAGACAGACAGACAGACAGACAGACAGACAGACAGACAGACAGACAGACAGACAGACAGACAGACAGACAGACAGACAGACAGACAGACAGACAGACAGACAGACAGACAGACAGACAGACAGACAGACAGACAGACAGACAGACAGACAGACAGACAGACAGACAGACAGACAGACAGACAGACAGACAGACAGACAGACAGACAGACAGACAGACAGACAGACAGACAGACAGACAGACAGACAGACAGACAGACAGACAGACAGACAGACAGACAGACAGACAGACAGACAGACAGACAGACAGACAGACAGACAGACAGACAGACAGACAGACAGACAGACAGACAGACAGACAGACAGACAGACAGACAGACAGACAGACAGACAGACAGACAGACAGACAGACAGACAGACAGACAGACAGACAGACAGACAGACAGACAGACAGACAGACAGACAGACAGACAGACAGACAGACAGACAGACAGACAGACAGACAGACAGACAGACAGACAGACAGACAGACAGACAGACAGACAGACAGACAGACAGACAGACAGACAGACAGACAGACAGACAGACAGACAGACAGACAGACAGACAGACAGACAGACAGACAGACAGACAGACAGACAGACAGACAGACAGACAGACAGACAGACAGACAGACAGACAGACAGACAGACAGACAGACAGACAGACAGACAGACAGACAGACAGACAGACAGACAGACAGACAGACAGACAGACAGACAGACAGACAGACAGACAGACAGACAGACAGACAGACAGACAGACAGACAGACAGACAGACAGACAGACAGACAGACAGACAGACAGACAGACAGACAGACAGACAGACAGACAGACAGACAGACAGACAGACAGACAGACAGACAGACAGACAGACAGACAGACAGACAGACAGACAGACAGACAGACAGACAGACAGACAGACAGACAGACAGACAGACAGACAGACAGACAGACAGACAGACAGACAGACAGACAGACAGACAGACAGACAGACAGACAGACAGACAGACAGACAGACAGACAGACAGACAGACAGACAGACAGACAGACAGACAGACAGACAGACAGACAGACAGACAGACAGACAGACAGACAGACAGACAGACAGACAGACAGACAGACAGACAGACAGACAGACAGACAGACAGACAGACAGACAGACAGACAGACAGACAGACAGACAGACAGACAGACAGACAGACAGACAGACAGACAGACAGACAGACAGACAGACAGACAGACAGACAGACAGACAGACAGACAGACAGACAGACAGACAGACAGACAGACAGACAGACAGACAGACAGACAGACAGACAGACAGACAGACAGACAGACAGACAGACAGACAGACAGACAGACAGACAGACAGACAGACAGACAGACAGACAGACAGACAGACAGACAGACAGACAGACAGACAGACAGACAGACAGACAGACAGACAGACAGACAGACAGACAGACAGACAGACAGACAGACAGACAGACAGACAGACAGACAGACAGACAGACAGACAGACAGACAGACAGACAGACAGACAGACAGACAGACAGACAGACAGACAGACAGACAGACAGACAGACAGACAGACAGACAGACAGACAGACAGACAGACAGACAGACAGACAGACAGACAGACAGACAGACAGACAGACAGACAGACAGACAGACAGACAGACAGACAGACAGACAGACAGACAGACAGACAGACAGACAGACAGACAGACAGACAGACAGACAGACAGACAGACAGACAGACAGACAGACAGACAGACAGACAGACAGACAGACAGACAGACAGACAGACAGACAGACAGACAGACAGACAGACAGACAGACAGACAGACAGACAGACAGACAGACAGACAGACAGACAGACAGACAGACAGACAGACAGACAGACAGACAGACAGACAGACAGACAGACAGACAGACAGACAGACAGACAGACAGACAGACAGACAGACAGACAGACAGACAGACAGACAGACAGACAGACAGACAGACAGACAGACAGACAGACAGACAGACAGACAGACAGACAGACAGACAGACAGACAGACAGACAGACAGACAGACAGACAGACAGACAGACAGACAGACAGACAGACAGACAGACAGACAGACAGACAGACAGACAGACAGACAGACAGACAGACAGACAGACAGACAGACAGACAGACAGACAGACAGACAGACAGACAGACAGACAGACAGACAGACAGACAGACAGACAGACAGACAGACAGACAGACAGACAGACAGACAGACAGACAGACAGACAGACAGACAGACAGACAGACAGACAGACAGACAGACAGACAGACAGACAGACAGACAGACAGACAGACAGACAGACAGACAGACAGACAGACAGACAGACAGACAGACAGACAGACAGACAGACAGACAGACAGACAGACAGACAGACAGACAGACAGACAGACAGACAGACAGACAGACAGACAGACAGACAGACAGACAGACAGACAGACAGACAGACAGACAGACAGACAGACAGACAGACAGACAGACAGACAGACAGACAGACAGACAGACAGACAGACAGACAGACAGACAGACAGACAGACAGACAGACAGACAGACAGACAGACAGACAGACAGACAGACAGACAGACAGACAGACAGACAGACAGACAGACAGACAGACAGACAGACAGACAGACAGACAGACAGACAGACAGACAGACAGACAGACAGACAGACAGACAGACAGACAGACAGACAGACAGACAGACAGACAGACAGACAGACAGACAGACAGACAGACAGACAGACAGACAGACAGACAGACAGACAGACAGACAGACAGACAGACAGACAGACAGACAGACAGACAGACAGACAGACAGACAGACAGACAGACAGACAGACAGACAGACAGACAGACAGACAGACAGACAGACAGACAGACAGACAGACAGACAGACAGACAGACAGACAGACAGACAGACAGACAGACAGACAGACAGACAGACAGACAGACAGACAGACAGACAGACAGACAGACAGACAGACAGACAGACAGACAGACAGACAGACAGACAGACAGACAGACAGACAGACAGACAGACAGACAGACAGACAGACAGACAGACAGACAGACAGACAGACAGACAGACAGACAGACAGACAGACAGACAGACAGACAGACAGACAGACAGACAGACAGACAGACAGACAGACAGACAGACAGACAGACAGACAGACAGACAGACAGACAGACAGACAGACAGACAGACAGACAGACAGACAGACAGACAGACAGACAGACAGACAGACAGACAGACAGACAGACAGACAGACAGACAGACAGACAGACAGACAGACAGACAGACAGACAGACAGACAGACAGACAGACAGACAGACAGACAGACAGACAGACAGACAGACAGACAGACAGACAGACAGACAGACAGACAGACAGACAGACAGACAGACAGACAGACAGACAGACAGACAGACAGACAGACAGACAGACAGACAGACAGACAGACAGACAGACAGACAGACAGACAGACAGACAGACAGACAGACAGACAGACAGACAGACAGACAGACAGACAGACAGACAGACAGACAGACAGACAGACAGACAGACAGACAGACAGACAGACAGACAGACAGACAGACAGACAGACAGACAGACAGACAGACAGACAGACAGACAGACAGACAGACAGACAGACAGACAGACAGACAGACAGACAGACAGACAGACAGACAGACAGACAGACAGACAGACAGACAGACAGACAGACAGACAGACAGACAGACAGACAGACAGACAGACAGACAGACAGACAGACAGACAGACAGACAGACAGACAGACAGACAGACAGACAGACAGACAGACAGACAGACAGACAGACAGACAGACAGACAGACAGACAGACAGACAGACAGACAGACAGACAGACAGACAGACAGACAGACAGACAGACAGACAGACAGACAGACAGACAGACAGACAGACAGACAGACAGACAGACAGACAGACAGACAGACAGACAGACAGACAGACAGACAGACAGACAGACAGACAGACAGACAGACAGACAGACAGACAGACAGACAGACAGACAGACAGACAGACAGACAGACAGACAGACAGACAGACAGACAGACAGACAGACAGACAGACAGACAGACAGACAGACAGACAGACAGACAGACAGACAGACAGACAGACAGACAGACAGACAGACAGACAGACAGACAGACAGACAGACAGACAGACAGACAGACAGACAGACAGACAGACAGACAGACAGACAGACAGACAGACAGACAGACAGACAGACAGACAGACAGACAGACAGACAGACAGACAGACAGACAGACAGACAGACAGACAGACAGACAGACAGACAGACAGACAGACAGACAGACAGACAGACAGACAGACAGACAGACAGACAGACAGACAGACAGACAGACAGACAGACAGACAGACAGACAGACAGACAGACAGACAGACAGACAGACAGACAGACAGACAGACAGACAGACAGACAGACAGACAGACAGACAGACAGACAGACAGACAGACAGACAGACAGACAGACAGACAGACAGACAGACAGACAGACAGACAGACAGACAGACAGACAGACAGACAGACAGACAGACAGACAGACAGACAGACAGACAGACAGACAGACAGACAGACAGACAGACAGACAGACAGACAGACAGACAGACAGACAGACAGACAGACAGACAGACAGACAGACAGACAGACAGACAGACAGACAGACAGACAGACAGACAGACAGACAGACAGACAGACAGACAGACAGACAGACAGACAGACAGACAGACAGACAGACAGACAGACAGACAGACAGACAGACAGACAGACAGACAGACAGACAGACAGACAGACAGACAGACAGACAGACAGACAGACAGACAGACAGACAGACAGACAGACAGACAGACAGACAGACAGACAGACAGACAGACAGACAGACAGACAGACAGACAGACAGACAGACAGACAGACAGACAGACAGACAGACAGACAGACAGACAGACAGACAGACAGACAGACAGACAGACAGACAGACAGACAGACAGACAGACAGACAGACAGACAGACAGACAGACAGACAGACAGACAGACAGACAGACAGACAGACAGACAGACAGACAGACAGACAGACAGACAGACAGACAGACAGACAGACAGACAGACAGACAGACAGACAGACAGACAGACAGACAGACAGACAGACAGACAGACAGACAGACAGACAGACAGACAGACAGACAGACAGACAGACAGACAGACAGACAGACAGACAGACAGACAGACAGACAGACAGACAGACAGACAGACAGACAGACAGACAGACAGACAGACAGACAGACAGACAGACAGACAGACAGACAGACAGACAGACAGACAGACAGACAGACAGACAGACAGACAGACAGACAGACAGACAGACAGACAGACAGACAGACAGACAGACAGACAGACAGACAGACAGACAGACAGACAGACAGACAGACAGACAGACAGACAGACAGACAGACAGACAGACAGACAGACAGACAGACAGACAGACAGACAGACAGACAGACAGACAGACAGACAGACAGACAGACAGACAGACAGACAGACAGACAGACAGACAGACAGACAGACAGACAGACAGACAGACAGACAGACAGACAGACAGACAGACAGACAGACAGACAGACAGACAGACAGACAGACAGACAGACAGACAGACAGACAGACAGACAGACAGACAGACAGACAGACAGACAGACAGACAGACAGACAGACAGACAGACAGACAGACAGACAGACAGACAGACAGACAGACAGACAGACAGACAGACAGACAGACAGACAGACAGACAGACAGACAGACAGACAGACAGACAGACAGACAGACAGACAGACAGACAGACAGACAGACAGACAGACAGACAGACAGACAGACAGACAGACAGACAGACAGACAGACAGACAGACAGACAGACAGACAGACAGACAGACAGACAGACAGACAGACAGACAGACAGACAGACAGACAGACAGACAGACAGACAGACAGACAGACAGACAGACAGACAGACAGACAGACAGACAGACAGACAGACAGACAGACAGACAGACAGACAGACAGACAGACAGACAGACAGACAGACAGACAGACAGACAGACAGACAGACAGACAGACAGACAGACAGACAGACAGACAGACAGACAGACAGACAGACAGACAGACAGACAGACAGACAGACAGACAGACAGACAGACAGACAGACAGACAGACAGACAGACAGACAGACAGACAGACAGACAGACAGACAGACAGACAGACAGACAGACAGACAGACAGACAGACAGACAGACAGACAGACAGACAGACAGACAGACAGACAGACAGACAGACAGACAGACAGACAGACAGACAGACAGACAGACAGACAGACAGACAGACAGACAGACAGACAGACAGACAGACAGACAGACAGACAGACAGACAGACAGACAGACAGACAGACAGACAGACAGACAGACAGACAGACAGACAGACAGACAGACAGACAGACAGACAGACAGACAGACAGACAGACAGACAGACAGACAGACAGACAGACAGACAGACAGACAGACAGACAGACAGACAGACAGACAGACAGACAGACAGACAGACAGACAGACAGACAGACAGACAGACAGACAGACAGACAGACAGACAGACAGACAGACAGACAGACAGACAGACAGACAGACAGACAGACAGACAGACAGACAGACAGACAGACAGACAGACAGACAGACAGACAGACAGACAGACAGACAGACAGACAGACAGACAGACAGACAGACAGACAGACAGACAGACAGACAGACAGACAGACAGACAGACAGACAGACAGACAGACAGACAGACAGACAGACAGACAGACAGACAGACAGACAGACAGACAGACAGACAGACAGACAGACAGACAGACAGACAGACAGACAGACAGACAGACAGACAGACAGACAGACAGACAGACAGACAGACAGACAGACAGACAGACAGACAGACAGACAGACAGACAGACAGACAGACAGACAGACAGACAGACAGACAGACAGACAGACAGACAGACAGACAGACAGACAGACAGACAGACAGACAGACAGACAGACAGACAGACAGACAGACAGACAGACAGACAGACAGACAGACAGACAGACAGACAGACAGACAGACAGACAGACAGACAGACAGACAGACAGACAGACAGACAGACAGACAGACAGACAGACAGACAGACAGACAGACAGACAGACAGACAGACAGACAGACAGACAGACAGACAGACAGACAGACAGACAGACAGACAGACAGACAGACAGACAGACAGACAGACAGACAGACAGACAGACAGACAGACAGACAGACAGACAGACAGACAGACAGACAGACAGACAGACAGACAGACAGACAGACAGACAGACAGACAGACAGACAGACAGACAGACAGACAGACAGACAGACAGACAGACAGACAGACAGACAGACAGACAGACAGACAGACAGACAGACAGACAGACAGACAGACAGACAGACAGACAGACAGACAGACAGACAGACAGACAGACAGACAGACAGACAGACAGACAGACAGACAGACAGACAGACAGACAGACAGACAGACAGACAGACAGACAGACAGACAGACAGACAGACAGACAGACAGACAGACAGACAGACAGACAGACAGACAGACAGACAGACAGACAGACAGACAGACAGACAGACAGACAGACAGACAGACAGACAGACAGACAGACAGACAGACAGACAGACAGACAGACAGACAGACAGACAGACAGACAGACAGACAGACAGACAGACAGACAGACAGACAGACAGACAGACAGACAGACAGACAGACAGACAGACAGACAGACAGACAGACAGACAGACAGACAGACAGACAGACAGACAGACAGACAGACAGACAGACAGACAGACAGACAGACAGACAGACAGACAGACAGACAGACAGACAGACAGACAGACAGACAGACAGACAGACAGACAGACAGACAGACAGACAGACAGACAGACAGACAGACAGACAGACAGACAGACAGACAGACAGACAGACAGACAGACAGACAGACAGACAGACAGACAGACAGACAGACAGACAGACAGACAGACAGACAGACAGACAGACAGACAGACAGACAGACAGACAGACAGACAGACAGACAGACAGACAGACAGACAGACAGACAGACAGACAGACAGACAGACAGACAGACAGACAGACAGACAGACAGACAGACAGACAGACAGACAGACAGACAGACAGACAGACAGACAGACAGACAGACAGACAGACAGACAGACAGACAGACAGACAGACAGACAGACAGACAGACAGACAGACAGACAGACAGACAGACAGACAGACAGACAGACAGACAGACAGACAGACAGACAGACAGACAGACAGACAGACAGACAGACAGACAGACAGACAGACAGACAGACAGACAGACAGACAGACAGACAGACAGACAGACAGACAGACAGACAGACAGACAGACAGACAGACAGACAGACAGACAGACAGACAGACAGACAGACAGACAGACAGACAGACAGACAGACAGACAGACAGACAGACAGACAGACAGACAGACAGACAGACAGACAGACAGACAGACAGACAGACAGACAGACAGACAGACAGACAGACAGACAGACAGACAGACAGACAGACAGACAGACAGACAGACAGACAGACAGACAGACAGACAGACAGACAGACAGACAGACAGACAGACAGACAGACAGACAGACAGACAGACAGACAGACAGACAGACAGACAGACAGACAGACAGACAGACAGACAGACAGACAGACAGACAGACAGACAGACAGACAGACAGACAGACAGACAGACAGACAGACAGACAGACAGACAGACAGACAGACAGACAGACAGACAGACAGACAGACAGACAGACAGACAGACAGACAGACAGACAGACAGACAGACAGACAGACAGACAGACAGACAGACAGACAGACAGACAGACAGACAGACAGACAGACAGACAGACAGACAGACAGACAGACAGACAGACAGACAGACAGACAGACAGACAGACAGACAGACAGACAGACAGACAGACAGACAGACAGACAGACAGACAGACAGACAGACAGACAGACAGACAGACAGACAGACAGACAGACAGACAGACAGACAGACAGACAGACAGACAGACAGACAGACAGACAGACAGACAGACAGACAGACAGACAGACAGACAGACAGACAGACAGACAGACAGACAGACAGACAGACAGACAGACAGACAGACAGACAGACAGACAGACAGACAGACAGACAGACAGACAGACAGACAGACAGACAGACAGACAGACAGACAGACAGACAGACAGACAGACAGACAGACAGACAGACAGACAGACAGACAGACAGACAGACAGACAGACAGACAGACAGACAGACAGACAGACAGACAGACAGACAGACAGACAGACAGACAGACAGACAGACAGACAGACAGACAGACAGACAGACAGACAGACAGACAGACAGACAGACAGACAGACAGACAGACAGACAGACAGACAGACAGACAGACAGACAGACAGACAGACAGACAGACAGACAGACAGACAGACAGACAGACAGACAGACAGACAGACAGACAGACAGACAGACAGACAGACAGACAGACAGACAGACAGACAGACAGACAGACAGACAGACAGACAGACAGACAGACAGACAGACAGACAGACAGACAGACAGACAGACAGACAGACAGACAGACAGACAGACAGACAGACAGACAGACAGACAGACAGACAGACAGACAGACAGACAGACAGACAGACAGACAGACAGACAGACAGACAGACAGACAGACAGACAGACAGACAGACAGACAGACAGACAGACAGACAGACAGACAGACAGACAGACAGACAGACAGACAGACAGACAGACAGACAGACAGACAGACAGACAGACAGACAGACAGACAGACAGACAGACAGACAGACAGACAGACAGACAGACAGACAGACAGACAGACAGACAGACAGACAGACAGACAGACAGACAGACAGACAGACAGACAGACAGACAGACAGACAGACAGACAGACAGACAGACAGACAGACAGACAGACAGACAGACAGACAGACAGACAGACAGACAGACAGACAGACAGACAGACAGACAGACAGACAGACAGACAGACAGACAGACAGACAGACAGACAGACAGACAGACAGACAGACAGACAGACAGACAGACAGACAGACAGACAGACAGACAGACAGACAGACAGACAGACAGACAGACAGACAGACAGACAGACAGACAGACAGACAGACAGACAGACAGACAGACAGACAGACAGACAGACAGACGACAGACAGACAGACAGACAGACGGACGGACGAACGGACGGACGAGGACGACGACGGACGGACGGACGACGGACGGACGGACGGACGGACGGACGGACGGACGGACGGACAGACAGACAGACAGACAGACAGACAGACAGACAGACAGACAGACAGACAGACAGACAGACAGACAGACAGACAGACAGACAGACAGACAGACAGACAGACAGACAGACAGACAGACAGACAGACAGACAGACAGACAGACAGACAGACAGACAGACAGACAGACAGACAGACAGACAGACAGACAGACAGACAGACAGACAGACAGACAGACAGACAGACAGACAGACAGACAGACAGACAGACAGACAGACAGACAGACAGACAGACAGACAGACAGACAGACAGACAGACAGACAGACAGACAGACAGACAGACAGACAGACAGACAGACAGACAGACAGACAGACAGACAGACAGACAGACAGACAGACAGACAGACAGACAGACAGACAGACAGACAGACAGACAGACAGACAGACAGACAGACAGACAGACAGACAGACAGACAGACAGACAGACAGACAGACAGACAGACAGACAGACAGACAGACAGACAGACAGACAGACAGACAGACAGACAGACAGACAGACAGACAGACAGACAGACAGACAGACAGACAGACAGACAGACAGACAGACAGACAGACAGACAGACAGACAGACAGACAGACAGACAGACAGACAGACAGACAGACAGACAGACAGACAGACAGACAGACAGACAGACAGACAGACAGACAGACAGACAGACAGACAGACAGACAGACAGACAGACAGACAGACAGACAGACAGACAGACAGACAGACAGACAGACAGACAGACAGACAGACAGACAGACAGACAGACAGACAGACAGACAGACAGACAGACAGACAGACAGACAGACAGACAGACAGACAGACAGACAGACAGACAGACAGACAGACAGACAGACAGACAGACAGACAGACAGACAGACAGACAGACAGACAGACAGACAGACAGACAGACAGACAGACAGACAGACAGACAGACAGACAGACAGACAGACAGACAGACAGACAGACAGACAGACAGACAGACAGACAGACAGACAGACAGACAGACAGACAGACAGACAGACAGACAGACAGACAGACAGACAGACAGACAGACAGACAGACAGACAGACAGACAGACAGACAGACAGACAGACAGACAGACAGACAGACAGACAGACAGACAGACAGACAGACAGACAGACAGACAGACAGACAGACAGACAGACAGACAGACAGACAGACAGACAGACAGACAGACAGACAGACAGACAGACAGACAGACAGACAGACAGACAGACAGACAGACAGACAGACAGACAGACAGACAGACAGACAGACAGACAGACAGACAGACAGACAGACAGACAGACAGACAGACAGACAGACAGACAGACAGACAGACAGACAGACAGACAGACAGACAGACAGACAGACAGACAGACAGACAGACAGACAGACAGACAGACAGACAGACAGACAGACAGACAGACAGACAGACAGACAGACAGACAGACAGACAGACAGACAGACAGACAGACAGACAGACAGACAGACAGACAGACAGACAGACAGACAGACAGACAGACAGACAGACAGACAGACAGACAGACAGACAGACAGACAGACAGACAGACAGACAGACAGACAGACAGACAGACAGACAGACAGACAGACAGACAGACAGACAGACAGACAGACAGACAGACAGACAGACAGACAGACAGACAGACAGACAGACAGACAGACAGACAGACAGACAGACAGACAGACAGACAGACAGACAGACAGACAGACAGACAGACAGACAGACAGACAGACAGACAGACAGACAGACAGACAGACAGACAGACAGACAGACAGACAGACAGACAGACAGACAGACAGACAGACAGACAGACAGACAGACAGACAGACAGACAGACAGACAGACAGACAGACAGACAGACAGACAGACAGACAGACAGACAGACAGACAGACAGACAGACAGACAGACAGACAGACAGACAGACAGACAGACAGACAGACAGACAGACAGACAGACAGACAGACAGACAGACAGACAGACAGACAGACAGACAGACAGACAGACAGACAGACAGACAGACAGACAGACAGACAGACAGACAGACAGACAGACAGACAGACAGACAGACAGACAGACAGACAGACAGACAGACAGACAGACAGACAGACAGACAGACAGACAGACAGACAGACAGACAGACAGACAGACAGACAGACAGACAGACAGACAGACAGACAGACAGACAGACAGACAGACAGACAGACAGACAGACAGACAGACAGACAGACAGACAGACAGACAGACAGACAGACAGACAGACAGACAGACAGACAGACAGACAGACAGACAGACAGACAGACAGACAGACAGACAGACAGACAGACAGACAGACAGACAGACAGACAGACAGACAGACAGACAGACAGACAGACAGACAGACAGACAGACAGACAGACAGACAGACAGACAGACAGACAGACAGACAGACAGACAGACAGACAGACAGACAGACAGACAGACAGACAGACAGACAGACAGACAGACAGACAGACAGACAGACAGACAGACAGACAGACAGACAGACAGACAGACAGACAGACAGACAGACAGACAGACAGACAGACAGACAGACAGACAGACAGACAGACAGACAGACAGACAGACAGACAGACAGACAGACAGACAGACAGACAGACAGACAGACAGACAGACAGACAGACAGACAGACGACAGACAGACAGACAGACAGACAGACAGACAGACAGACAGACAGACAGACAGACAGACAGACAGACAGACAGACAGACAGACAGACAGACAGACAGACAGACAGACAGACAGACAGACAGACAGACAGACAGACAGACAGACAGACAGACAGACAGACAGACAGACAGACAGACAGACAGACAGACAGACAGACAGACAGACAGACAGACAGACAGACAGACAGACAGACAGACAGACAGACAGACAGACAGACAGACAGACAGACAGACAGACAGACAGACAGACAGACAGACAGACAGACAGACAGACAGACAGACAGACAGACAGACAGACAGACAGACAGACAGACAGACAGACAGACAGACAGACAGACAGACAGACAGACAGACAGACAGACAGACAGACAGACAGACAGACAGACAGACAGACAGACAGACAGACAGACAGACAGACAGACAGACAGACAGACAGACAGACAGACAGACAGACAGACAGACAGACAGACAGACAGACAGACAGACAGACAGACAGACAGACAGACAGACAGACAGACAGACAGACAGACAGACAGACAGACAGACAGACAGACAGACAGACAGACAGACAGACAGACAGACAGACAGACAGACAGACAGACAGACAGACAGACAGACAGACAGACAGACAGACAGACAGACAGACAGACAGACAGACAGACAGACAGACAGACAGACAGACAGACAGACAGACAGACAGACAGACAGACAGACAGACAGACAGACAGACAGACAGACAGACAGACAGACAGACAGACAGACAGACAGACAGACAGACAGACAGACAGACAGACAGACAGACAGACAGACAGACAGACAGACAGACAGACAGACAGACAGACAGACAGACAGACAGACAGACAGACAGACAGACAGACAGACAGACAGACAGACAGACAGACAGACAGACAGACAGACAGACAGACAGACAGACAGACAGACAGACAGACAGACAGACAGACAGACAGACAGACAGACAGACAGACAGACAGACAGACAGACAGACAGACAGACAGACAGACAGACAGACAGACAGACAGACAGACAGACAGACAGACAGACAGACAGACAGACAGACAGACAGACAGACAGACAGACAGACAGACAGACAGACAGACAGACAGACAGACAGACAGACAGACAGACAGACAGACAGACAGACAGACAGACAGACAGACAGACAGACAGACAGACAGACAGACAGACAGACAGACAGACAGACAGACAGACAGACAGACAGACAGACAGACAGACAGACAGACAGACAGACAGACAGACAGACAGACAGACAGACAGACAGACAGACAGACAGACAGACAGACAGACAGACAGACAGACAGACAGACAGACAGACAGACAGACAGACAGACAGACAGACAGACAGACAGACAGACAGACAGACAGACAGACAGACAGACAGACAGACAGACAGACAGACAGACAGACAGACAGACAGACAGACAGACAGACAGACAGACAGACAGACAGACAGACAGACAGACAGACAGACAGACAGACAGACAGACAGACAGACAGACAGACAGACAGACAGACAGACAGACAGACAGACAGACAGACAGACAGACAGACAGACAGACAGACAGACAGACAGACAGACAGACAGACAGACAGACAGACAGACAGACAGACAGACAGACAGACAGACAGACAGACAGACAGACAGACAGACAGACAGACAGACAGACAGACAGACAGACAGACAGACAGACAGACAGACAGACAGACAGACAGACAGACAGACAGACAGACAGACAGACAGACAGACAGACAGACAGACAGACAGACAGACAGACAGACAGACAGACAGACAGACAGACAGACAGACAGACAGACAGACAGACAGACAGACAGACAGACAGACAGACAGACAGACAGACAGACAGACAGACAGACAGACAGACAGACAGACAGACAGACAGACAGACAGACAGACAGACAGACAGACAGACAGACAGACAGACAGACAGACAGACAGACAGACAGACAGACAGACAGACAGACAGACAGACAGACAGACAGACAGACAGACAGACAGACAGACAGACAGACAGACAGACAGACAGACAGACAGACAGACAGACAGACAGACAGACAGACAGACAGACAGACAGACAGACAGACAGACAGACAGACAGACAGACAGACAGACAGACAGACAGACAGACAGACAGACAGACAGACAGACAGACAGACAGACAGACAGACAGACAGACAGACAGACAGACAGACAGACAGACAGACAGACAGACAGACAGACAGACAGACAGACAGACAGACAGACAGACAGACAGACAGACAGACAGACAGACAGACAGACAGACAGACAGACAGACAGACAGACAGACAGACAGACAGACAGACAGACAGACAGACAGACAGACAGACAGACAGACAGACAGACAGACAGACAGACAGACAGACAGACAGACAGACAGACAGACAGACAGACAGACAGACAGACAGACAGACAGACAGACAGACAGACAGACAGACAGACAGACAGACAGACAGACAGACAGACAGACAGACAGACAGACAGACAGACAGACAGACAGACAGACAGACAGACAGACAGACAGACAGACAGACAGACAGAC
Source organism: Drosophila suzukii (assembly GCF_043229965.1). Lineage (NCBI taxonomy): Eukaryota > Metazoa > Arthropoda > Insecta > Diptera > Drosophilidae > Drosophila > Drosophila suzukii. The sequence goes on along the minus strand of NW_027255930.1, from coordinate 40,188 downwards.
AGACAGACAGACAGACAGACAGACAGACAGACAGACAGACAGACAGACAGACAGACAGACAGACAGACAGACAGACAGACAGACAGACAGACAGACAGACAGACAGACAGACAGACAGACAGACAGACAGACAGACAGACAGACAGACAGACAGACAGACACAGACAGACAGACAGACAGACAGACAGACAGACAGACAGACAGACAGACAGACAGACAGACAGACAGACAGACAGACAGACAGACAGACAGACAGACAGACAGACAGACAGACAGACAGACAGACAGACAGACAGACAGACAGACAGACAGACAGACAGACAGACAGACAGACAGACAGACAGACAGACAGACAGACAGACAGACAGACAGACAGACAGACAGACAGACAGACAGACAGACAGACAGACAGACAGACAGACAGACAGACAGACAGACAGACAGACAGACAGACAGACAGACAGACAGACAGACAGACAGACAGACAGACAGACAGACAGACAGACAGACAGACAGACAGACAGACAGACAGACAGACAGACAGACAGACAGACAGACAGACAGACAGACAGACAGACAGACAGACAGACAGACAGACAGACAGACAGACAGACAGACAGACAGACAGACAGACAGACAGACAGACAGACAGACAGACAGACAGACAGACAGACAGACAGACAGACAGACAGACAGACAGACAGACAGACAGACAGACAGACAGACAGACAGACAGACAGACAGACAGACAGACAGACAGACAGACAGACAGACAGACAGACAGACAGACAGACAGACAGACAGACAGACAGACAGACAGACAGACAGACAGACAGACAGACAGACAGACAGACAGACAGACAGACAGACAGACAGACAGACAGACAGACAGACAGACAGACAGACAGACAGACAGACAGACAGACAGACAGACAGACAGACAGACAGACAGACAGACAGACAGACAGACAGACAGACAGACAGACAGACAGACAGACAGACAGACAGACAGACAGACAGACAGACAGACAGACAGACAGACAGACAGACAGACAGACAGACAGACAGACAGACAGACAGACAGACAGACAGACAGACAGACAGACAGACAGACAGACAGACAGACAGACAGACAGACAGACAGACAGACAGACAGACAGACAGACAGACAGACAGACAGACAGACAGACAGACAGACAGACAGACAGACAGACAGACAGACAGACAGACAGACAGACAGACAGACAGACAGACAGACAGACAGACAGACAGACAGACAGACAGACAGACAGACAGACAGACAGACAGACAGACAGACAGACAGACAGACAGACAGACAGACAGACAGACAGACAGACAGACAGACAGACAGACAGACAGACAGACAGACAGACAGACAGACAGACAGACAGACAGACAGACAGACAGACAGACAGACAGACAGACAGACAGACAGACAGACAGACAGACAGACAGACAGACAGACAGACAGACAGACAGACAGACAGACAGACAGACAGACAGACAGACAGACAGACAGACAGACAGACAGACAGACAGACAGACAGACAGACAGACAGACAGACAGACAGACAGACAGACAGACAGACAGACAGACAGACAGACAGACAGACAGACAGACAGACAGACAGACAGACAGACAGACAGACAGACAGACAGACAGACAGACAGACAGACAGACAGACAGACAGACAGACAGACAGACAGACAGACAGACAGACAGACAGACAGACAGACAGACAGACAGACAGACAGACAGACAGACAGACAGACAGACAGACAGACAGACAGACAGACAGACAGACAGACAGACAGACAGACAGACAGACAGACAGACAGACAGACAGACAGACAGACAGACAGACAGACAGACAGACAGACAGACAGACAGACAGACAGACAGACAGACAGACAGACAGACAGACAGACAGACAGACAGACAGACAGACAGACAGACAGACAGACAGACAGACAGACAGACAGACAGACAGACAGACAGACAGACAGACAGACAGACAGACAGACAGACAGACAGACAGACAGACAGACAGACAGACAGACAGACAGACAGACAGACAGACAGACAGACAGACAGACAGACAGACAGACAGACAGACAGACAGACAGACAGACAGACAGACAGACAGACAGACAGACAGACAGACAGACAGACAGACAGACAGACAGACAGACAGACAGACAGACAGACAGACAGACAGACAGACAGACAGACAGACAGACAGACAGACAGACAGACAGACAGACAGACAGACAGACAGACAGACAGACAGACAGACAGACAGACAGACAGACAGACAGACAGACAGACAGACAGACAGACAGACAGACAGACAGACAGACAGACAGACAGACAGACAGACAGACAGACAGACAGACAGACAGACAGACAGACAGACAGACAGACAGACAGACAGACAGACAGACAGACAGACAGACAGACAGACAGACAGACAGACAGACAGACAGACAGACAGACAGACAGACAGACAGACAGACAGACAGACAGACAGACAGACAGACAGACAGACAGACAGACAGACAGACAGACAGACAGACAGACAGACAGACAGACAGACAGACAGACAGACAGACAGACAGACAGACAGACAGACAGACAGACAGACAGACAGACAGACAGACAGACAGACAGACAGACAGACAGACAGACAGACAGACAGACAGACAGACAGACAGACAGACAGACAGACAGACAGACAGACAGACAGACAGACAGACAGACAGACAGACAGACAGACAGACAGACAGACAGACAGACAGACAGACAGACAGACAGACAGACAGACAGACAGACAGACAGACAGACAGACAGACAGACAGACAGACAGACAGACAGACAGACAGACAGACAGACAGACAGACAGACAGACAGACAGACAGACAGACAGACAGACAGACAGACAGACAGACAGACAGACAGACAGACAGACAGACAGACAGACAGACAGACAGACAGACAGACAGACAGACAGACAGACAGACAGACAGACAGACAGACAGACAGACAGACAGACAGACAGACAGACAGACAGACAGACAGACAGACAGACAGACAGACAGACAGACAGACAGACAGACAGACAGACAGACAGACAGACAGACAGACAGACAGACAGACAGACAGACAGACAGACAGACAGACAGACAGACAGACAGACAGACAGACAGACAGACAGACAGACAGACAGACAGACAGACAGACAGACAGACAGACAGACAGACAGACAGACAGACAGACAGACAGACAGACAGACAGACAGACAGACAGACAGACAGACAGACAGACAGACAGACAGACAGACAGACAGACAGACAGACAGACAGACAGACAGACAGACAGACAGACAGACAGACAGACAGACAGACAGACAGACAGACAGACAGACAGACAGACAGACAGACAGACAGACAGACAGACAGACAGACAGACAGACAGACAGACAGACAGACAGACAGACAGACAGACAGACAGACAGACAGACAGACAGACAGACAGACAGACAGACAGACAGACAGACAGACAGACAGACAGACAGACAGACAGACAGACAGACAGACAGACAGACAGACAGACAGACAGACAGACAGACAGACAGACAGACAGACAGACAGACAGACAGACAGACAGACAGACAGACAGACAGACAGACAGACAGACAGACAGACAGACAGACAGACAGACAGACAGACAGACAGACAGACAGACAGACAGACAGACAGACAGACAGACAGACAGACAGACAGACAGACAGACAGACAGACAGACAGACAGACAGACAGACAGACAGACAGACAGACAGACAGACAGACAGACAGACAGACAGACAGACAGACAGACAGACAGACAGACAGACAGACAGACAGACAGACAGACAGACAGACAGACAGACAGACAGACAGACAGACAGACAGACAGACAGACAGACAGACAGACAGACAGACAGACAGACAGACAGACAGACAGACAGACAGACAGACAGACAGACAGACAGACAGACAGACAGACAGACAGACAGACAGACAGACAGACAGACAGACAGACAGACAGACAGACAGACAGACAGACAGACAGACAGACAGACAGACAGACAGACAGACAGACAGACAGACAGACAGACAGACAGACAGACAGACAGACAGACAGACAGACAGACAGACAGACAGACAGACAGACAGACAGACAGACAGACAGACAGACAGACAGACAGACAGACAGACAGACAGACAGACAGACAGACAGACAGACAGACAGACAGACAGACAGACAGACAGACAGACAGACAGACAGACAGACAGACAGACAGACAGACAGACAGACAGACAGACAGACAGACAGACAGACAGACAGACAGACAGACAGACAGACAGACAGACAGACAGACAGACAGACAGACAGACAGACAGACAGACAGACAGACAGACAGACAGACAGACAGACAGACAGACAGACAGACAGACAGACAGACAGACAGACAGACAGACAGACAGACAGACAGACAGACAGACAGACAGACAGACAGACAGACAGACAGACAGACAGACAGACAGACAGACAGACAGACAGACAGACAGACAGACAGACAGACAGACAGACAGACAGACAGACAGACAGACAGACAGACAGACAGACAGACAGACAGACAGACAGACAGACAGACAGACAGACAGACAGACAGACAGACAGACAGACAGACAGACAGACAGACAGACAGACAGACAGACAGACAGACAGACAGACAGACAGACAGACAGACAGACAGACAGACAGACAGACAGACAGACAGACAGACAGACAGACAGACAGACAGACAGACAGACAGACAGACAGACAGACAGACAGACAGACAGACAGACAGACAGACAGACAGACAGACAGACAGACAGACAGACAGACAGACAGACAGACAGACAGACAGACAGACAGACAGACAGACAGACAGACAGACAGACAGACAGACAGACAGACAGACAGACAGACAGACAGACAGACAGACAGACAGACAGACAGACAGACAGACAGACAGACAGACAGACAGACAGACAGACAGACAGACAGACAGACAGACAGACAGACAGACAGACAGACAGACAGACAGACAGACAGACAGACAGACAGACAGACAGACAGACAGACAGACAGACAGACAGACAGACAGACAGACAGACAGACAGACAGACAGACAGACAGACAGACAGACAGACAGACAGACAGACAGACAGACAGACAGACAGACAGACAGACAGACAGACAGACAGACAGACAGACAGACAGACAGACAGACAGACAGACAGACAGACAGACAGACAGACAGACAGACAGACAGACAGACAGACAGACAGACAGACAGACAGACAGACAGACAGACAGACAGACAGACAGACAGACAGACAGACAGACAGACAGACAGACAGACAGACAGACAGACAGACAGACAGACAGACAGACAGACAGACAGACAGACAGACAGACAGACAGACAGACAGACAGACAGACAGACAGACAGACAGACAGACAGACAGACAGACAGACAGACAGACAGACAGACAGACAGACAGACAGACAGACAGACAGACAGACAGACAGACAGACAGACAGACAGACAGACAGACAGACAGACAGACAGACAGACAGACAGACAGACAGACAGACAGACAGACAGACAGACAGACAGACAGACAGACAGACAGACAGACAGACAGACAGACAGACAGACAGACAGACAGACAGACAGACAGACAGACAGACAGACAGACAGACAGACAGACAGACAGACAGACAGACAGACAGACAGACAGACAGACAGACAGACAGACAGACAGACAGACAGACAGACAGACAGACAGACAGACAGACAGACAGACAGACAGACAGACAGACAGACAGACAGACAGACAGACAGACAGACAGACAGACAGACAGACAGACAGACAGACAGACAGACAGACAGACAGACAGACAGACAGACAGACAGACAGACAGACAGACAGACAGACAGACAGACAGACAGACAGACAGACAGACAGACAGACAGACAGACAGACAGACAGACAGACAGACAGACAGACAGACAGACAGACAGACAGACAGACAGACAGACAGACAGACAGACAGACAGACAGACAGACAGACAGACAGACAGACAGACAGACAGACAGACAGACAGACAGACAGACAGACAGACAGACAGACAGACAGACAGACAGACAGACAGACAGACAGACAGACAGACAGACAGACAGACAGACAGACAGACAGACAGACAGACAGACAGACAGACAGACAGACAGACAGACAGACAGACAGACAGACAGACAGACAGACAGACAGACAGACAGACAGACAGACAGACAGACAGACAGACAGACAGACAGACAGACAGACAGACAGACAGACAGACAGACAGACAGACAGACAGACAGACAGACAGACAGACAGACAGACAGACAGACAGACAGACAGACAGACAGACAGACAGACAGACAGACAGACAGACAGACAGACAGACAGACAGACAGACAGACAGACAGACAGACAGACAGACAGACAGACAGACAGACAGACAGACAGACAGACAGACAGACAGACAGACAGACAGACAGACAGACAGACAGACAGACAGACAGACAGACAGACAGACAGACAGACAGACAGACAGACAGACAGACAGACAGACAGACAGACAGACAGACAGACAGACAGACAGACAGACAGACAGACAGACAGACAGACAGACAGACAGACAGACAGACAGACAGACAGACAGACAGACAGACAGACAGACAGACAGACAGACAGACAGACAGACAGACAGACAGACAGACAGACAGACAGACAGACAGACAGACAGACAGACAGACAGACAGACAGACAGACAGACAGACAGACAGACAGACAGACAGACAGACAGACAGACAGACAGACAGACAGACAGACAGACAGACAGACAGACAGACAGACAGACAGACAGACAGACAGACAGACAGACAGACAGACAGACAGACAGACAGACAGACAGACAGACAGACAGACAGACAGACAGACAGACAGACAGACAGACAGACAGACAGACAGACAGACAGACAGACAGACAGACAGACAGACAGACAGACAGACAGACAGACAGACAGACAGACAGACAGACAGACAGACAGACAGACAGACAGACAGACAGACAGACAGACAGACAGACAGACAGACAGACAGACAGACAGACAGACAGACAGACAGACAGACAGACAGACAGACAGACAGACAGACAGACAGACAGACAGACAGACAGACAGACAGACAGACAGACAGACAGACAGACAGACAGACAGACAGACAGACAGACAGACAGACAGACAGACAGACAGACAGACAGACAGACAGACAGACAGACAGACAGACAGACAGACAGACAGACAGACAGACAGACAGACAGACAGACAGACAGACAGACAGACAGACAGACAGACAGACAGACAGACAGACAGACAGACAGACAGACAGACAGACAGACAGACAGACAGACAGACAGACAGACAGACAGACAGACAGACAGACAGACAGACAGACAGACAGACAGACAGACAGACAGACAGACAGACAGACAGACAGACAGACAGACAGACAGACAGACAGACAGACAGACAGACAGACAGACAGACAGACAGACAGACAGACAGACAGACAGACAGACAGACAGACAGACAGACAGACAGACAGACAGACAGACAGACAGACAGACAGACAGACAGACAGACAGACAGACAGACAGACAGACAGACAGACAGACAGACAGACAGACAGACAGACAGACAGACAGACAGACAGACAGACAGACAGACAGACAGACAGACAGACAGACAGACAGACAGACAGACAGACAGACAGACAGACAGACAGACAGACAGACAGACAGACAGACAGACAGACAGACAGACAGACAGACAGACAGACAGACAGACAGACAGACAGACAGACAGACAGACAGACAGACAGACAGACAGACAGACAGACAGACAGACAGACAGACAGACAGACAGACAGACAGACAGACAGACAGACAGACAGACAGACAGACAGACAGACAGACAGACAGACAGACAGACAGACAGACAGACAGACAGACAGACAGACAGACAGACAGACAGACAGACAGACAGACAGACAGACAGACAGACAGACAGACAGACAGACAGACAGACAGACAGACAGACAGACAGACAGACAGACAGACAGACAGACAGACAGACAGACAGACAGACAGACAGACAGACAGACAGACAGACAGACAGACAGACAGACAGACAGACAGACAGGCAGACAGACAGACAGACAGACAGACAGACAGACAGACAGACAGACAGACAGACAGACAGACAGACAGACAGGCAGACAGACAGACAGACAGACAGACAGACAGACAGACAGACAGACAGACAGACAGACAGACAGACAGACAGACAGACAGACAGACAGACAGACAGTAAAACACAAGACTAAACCGAAAGTAACCATCAAAATACTGCTAGGTAACAACTAAATACAACGTGTCCAACGAGTCAAGTCCATGTCGGTACCCTAAAAAATTTAATATCTGTGGATAATCTTCAAAGTTAATATCTTTCACTTCAACTTTTCTGTACCATTAAAAAATTTGTTGGGATTTGCTGAGGATTATAAAAAAGTTTTGTTAAAATATTAACATGAAGTAGTGTTGATGCTAACTAAGATTCTCGGCGATGTGTTTAAATAAATCAGAAATCAACCAAACTTTTAAACTGGAAATGACGAATATAACCTGGAAAATTCCCCACGTAACTCCGAGCAATTTTCCAAAAATTAAGATGCACGATATTATAAAAAGTGGTGTAAACCTACCAATCACATTCCGGAGTTGGTATTCATATGCTAACCCCACAACACAGCTGGAATGTGAAATTGTCGGCTAACCGCGGAAAACCAAGATTTGCCATAATTGGATTTACACTAAATGGAGAAGTTATCACAAATAAGATATCAAACTTGAAAGTTCACTTGAATTCTGAGTCATATCCATATGATAATCTGAATGTTGATTTTAGTAAGAATCAGTATGCTCACCTATATGAAATGTATACAAGATTTCAATCTAGTTACTATAATCGTGAATCACAAACATTTTTGGCCCCAAATGAATTTATATTGATTATTATTATTGTGTCTGATCTTTCATATCAAAACGAATCAGTGAAAACTGGTCCTATTGAAATGAGGATTTCAATAGAACTCAAGACACCATGTCATGAAAATACCCAAGCTTACTCTCTTCATACATGACAGATTAGTTGAATATTACCCATTAAACGGGTTTCTTTGATAATAATAATAATTTTATTCTAAAGGAAATTGGAATTGTATTCGAAAAAGATCCAAACTTGACTAATAGTTTTTTAATAGAACCACCATTTGATTTTACTTTGCTAACTACAAAATCTCGAAAGACTGCAATTTGGTTAACCAATACACATCACAAATTTTTTTTGGACGATGGAGAAAACAGTTTTTCACAAACTTGAAAGTATCTAAGGACAATTACAATTTTAGCTGAGCCAACTGCACCATAATCATAATTCGCTGACCTACTTTAGAATATAGCTTATTTCACTAATCATTACACTAAGCTTCTGTGTTCCAAGTAGTATATAGGCAGGTATCAAATGAAGAATAAATCAGTTATCAACACACCTCATAACTCCGCGGTTCTACCTCCTACCTCTGGGAATAGGGCTCGTAATACACTATCTCAACTAGCAGCTAACCACGTTGGTCCGGCATCGCAGTAACCATCGTTACCGTTGCCGCGACGCGTTCGTCCTGCCAGCAAAGCATTCCCGTGCCAGCGACAAGTGCTCATTAGCCCCTTGTCCCGCGGTGTGACCCGGAAGTGTCTACTTCGGTTAGGCACAAACATTGGTGACCCCGACGTGATCCTTTAACAACAAAGGATTACCCTCAAGCAACCCCCTTCCCAGTAAAGGACTCACAGCTTTATCCAGCTTCACAGGATACGCTTCTTCTTCCAGCGTCACAGGAACTTTAGCTTAATCCAGCTTCACAGGATTCGCTTCTTCTTCCAGCGTCACAGGAACTTCAGCTTAATCCAGCTTCACAGGATACGCTTCTTCTTCCAGCGTCACAGGAACTTCAGCTTCATCCAGCTTCACAGGATTCGCTTCTTCTTCCAGCGTCACAGGAACTTCAGCTTCATCCAGCTTCACAAGATTCGCTTCTTCTTCCAGCGTCACAGGAACTTCAGCTTAATCCAGCTTCACAGGATACGCTTCTTCTTCCAGCGTCACAGGAACTTCAGCTTAATCCAGCTTCACAGGATTCGCTTCTTCTTCCAGCGTCACAGGAACTTCAGCTTCATCCAGCTTCACAGGATACGCTTCTTCTCCCAGCGTCACAGGAACTTCAGCTTCATCCAGCTTCACAGGATACCCAGCTTCATCCAGCTTCACAGGATACTCAGCTTAATCCAGCTTCACAGGACTCACTGCTTCATTCAGCTTCACAGGACACGCTTCTTCTTACATCCAACAGCTCATTAAGAATTATGGCAAGGATTCTGCCGACCGACGCCATCGAGACGGCTATTATTCCTGTAAGCTAAATCAGTTAAACGATCTCTTGCAGCAGTTTTGCGACCTAGATGAAGAAGTCCAACAAGCGGCATTACCCACTGGAATAGAGTATTCTTCACGATTAGTAGCACTTAAGGAGCTGGTCGAAAAATATCAGAATATCTTGCTGGACAACATGCCGACTGGAAGCGGGCTTCCGAAGGCCCCGAGACGAACGTCGGCCAACATCAAGATCACAACAAGAGATGAAGTCAAAGGAGATTCCGCAATTGACACGGTGATCCGACAGTTGCAGAGAAGATGCAACGAATTGGAGTCATCATTAACATTAGCCTCGAACGCCCCAACCGTCACCTTAGCCCTACAAAGGCACCTGGATCTCCATTGGGCGTTACTGAGGTAAGCCCACGACGAATTGGACAGCACACCTGGGGCCGCAGCCCTAGCAGAATCAGAGCTAGCTCAATTCCACACATTATACGAGGAATACGAAATGCACCTGCTTCGAGAATTCGACGCGCCAATGAGCCTAAACTTGGCACTTCCGCCAATTAGCATTCCGGAGTTCAACGGCGAGTATCTAGACTGGCCACGGTTCCATGATCTCTTTGTGGAACTGGTACATAATAAACCATATTCGGCCAGTCAAAAACTACATATTCTACAGAGTTCGCTTCGGGGTGAAGCGAGGAACGTTTTGACAGACACAGCCTCTTCACAGGGTGGCTAAGACGACACCTGCCTGCGTTTGAAGGCCAGGTACCAGAACGGAAAAATACTAGTATTCGCCGCTATAGCAAAAATTATTGACCATAAGACTATAGACGGCTCCTCGCGCCAACTAAGGGCATTACATGACACTCCAATCCAATCTGGAGTTTTCTTATCAGAAGAAAACTAGACCAGCAGTCACTAGCTGCTCTGGAAAATATAGCGGATGCACCAACGGAAATTCCAACGTTAAGGAGTGTACTGACGTTTGTTGAGCGGCGCGCTTGCATTCTGGAGACGATAAGCGCTCAACCTAAAGCAACACTCCGCCATCAGTCAGTTCACACCGAAGAGAGCTGTAAGATTTGTCACCTAGGACAACATAATCTTAGAGCATGCAAATGGACCCCAAAGCACGGCGCCGCCATTATTCAAGTAGGAGCAAGCACAAATTGTTTGTCTACAGCTCATAAGGTTGAAAACTGTGGATCACCGACCACTTGTCAAGTCTGCCAGCAACGGCATCATTCACTATTACACCAAGGATCGACTAGCAATCCAGTGGCCGGCGCAGTAACCATTGCAGGCTACGCCGACGTAGGAGGATATACTCTGCTTGCGACCTCCAAAATATCATTACAAGGGCCAAACGGTCAATTACAAACATGTCGCGCTGTAATAGATGGTGGATCACAGGTGAATCTTATCTCAAGGAGAATGGCTGATCTGCTATCTCTTAAGGAAAGGTCACCGATTGAAATATGTGGGATCGGAAGAAAAATATCAACAGCAATAAGATCAACACTACTTGGCTGAGGAACTTGTGAGATGGTTCCAAAGTCGCCTAGCTGGGGCAACCGAGCGGGTCGCAGGTTGCGGATAGCGGACGACCTCTCTCGAGGCCAACTGTGAATAAGCTGGTGGGATAAGTCAAACACGGAATCGTGGACGGAAACCCTAGTAAATAAACTGTCCCGGACAGCCAGCGGGTATTTTGCAACAAAGCAATACCGACGATGCGAGTTGTTCAGCCGCATCTAAATAGTTGCTTTACACAAACCCACTCCCAACACAACACCTATCCAACTCCCCTCCCAAACAACATCTCACTCCGGGCCGGACTACGGTGTAATACGGACCGTGCCAAGAGTCAGCCTGGCTGAGGGCCCGAATCAAAACTAGCCCAGTCTCAAACGCTGTGCTCAGGGACATGGCGACCCCCTGTTCTAACTATCGCCTTACCCGGGCATCGCGGATCTCTGCCCGGGCGGACTTTTCCCCTTCTCCGCAACTCGCGGGTACTCTTAGAAAACCCATGATAAGACGAACACTGGTTCCACCTTCCATACCAGCACGGTCCAGAAAGGGCCGCATCCCAAACTGGGGATGATGGGTGGCAGAAAGCCAGCCGCAAACGCCTCCGCTACGTGCGCATCTGCGCCGAAAGCAACGGTAGGCACTGCCAAGGTGCTCGGGCCACCCGCTGGTGCTAAATATACATACACAGAAAGGCGGACTGCCGCCCAGACTCTGCGTTCACACACCAGGAGCACCGTTGCCACGCCTTCGCCTGAATGGCTAAAGAAGGTAGAGTGGGCAAGGAAAATGCTTCCAAACTACAGGCAGGAAAAGCCCACTCAAGAGGCGACTCAGGCGAAATGGCAGCGATCCCTCGAACTACCCGGGCCATCGGCGAAGAGATCTAAGATCCAGCCATCGGTCTCTTTCGCTGAAATCACGAAGAATCGTGTATTACTTGGCCTGATTGACAGGGGAAATCCGGAGGGCAGGATCCCCAGAAACAAGTGGAAGGCAGTGGAGTCCCACCTTTTCCTCATTTGCCTGCGCATGGTACGAGAGAAGCCAGGCACCTCGCCCTGCTGCATGGACGCGGGCTGGTACCAGGGCAGCGTCAAGGTGGTGGCATGCGACAGTCAGCGGTCGGCTGACATGTACAAAGAGGCGACGAGCAAGCTCGGCGAGGCTTACGAAGGGGCGAACATCGTTGCGCTTGACTGGTGCGATGTCCCCAGTAGACCCCGAGCCAGGATCTGGCTTCCAGCAGCGATCAAGGCGCCGGAGGACATCCTCTTCATGTTGCCAGAATGCAACCCGCACCTCCCCACGAAGGACTGGAAAGTCGTCAAGGTGGAGGAGCACGAAGGGGATGTCAACCAGGCGGTTTTGGTCCTGAACAAGGAGTCAGTAGCTCCGATCGAGACTGCTCGAGGAGTGCTGAACTTCGGGTTCAGTGCGATACACATCAAAGTGTATAAGGGCGACTCCAACGCCGCTAGCAGCTCTGCCGGCAACCCAGCCGAGCAGGTGCTTGCTGAGGAGTTGGAGGCACCTGGTAGCCGGAGGACGGCTACTCTACCGATTCGTCGCTAAGCAGAGAGATGCGGGCGCTCGGACCGGCAATCGAGGACGTAGACCTCAGCGACACAGAGGAGGCCGACGTCACTGTGGTGGAGGTTGAAGCTGTAGATGTCACTAAGACTTCTACAAATAAACCTTCACCACAGTAAAGCAGCGTCTGCTGCACTTCTGCTTCGCCTGACAGAAGGCGGAGCCGACCTACTCCTCGTACAGGAACCTTGGGTAGTAGGAGGCAAGGTTGCTGGACTAGGAGCGAAGGAGTACAAGCTTATGCTTGACCCCAAAGAAGGTAAAATTCGAGCCTGCATATTAGCCAAAAGGCATCTTAGTATATTTCTACTTCGCAATTACAGCAACGGAGACAACACCGCAGTAAGCCTGGAGCTGCAAAGTGGCTCTATAAGGGTTCTATCGGCCTATTGGGCCTTTGAGAAGAAAAACCCCCAGATGCGTTGGTCAGAGGACTAGCTGAGGAATGCGAAAAGCTCAAGAACGGATTGGTAATAGGCTGTGACGCCAACGCTCATCACACCCAGTGGGGTTGCCCAAACAAAAACGACAGAGGTGAGTCTCTTTTTGATTTTATTCTAAATTCGAACCTATTCTTATGCAATAGGGGCAATGCCCCTACTTTCATAACTAAAGCTTGCCAAACGATCATAGATCTAACTTTGGTATCAGATTCACTCGTAGGCGCAGTCAAAAACTGCCTTGATTTGCCCTTGCCGGTCAGCTTCGCCAACCCCAGACGAGCCGACTGGCACATATCCTCCCCATGGAACCGTCAGAAAGCATCACAAACCCACATGAGCTGGACGAAACAGTATACAAATTCACAGAGGCATGCAACACTGTCTTCAAAGTGGCATGCCCCACAGAGAAACCAAGAGGAAGGAAAAAACCCCCCTGGTGGACCCAACAACTATCTATCCTCAGAACCAACTGCAGATGCCTGCTTAACAGAGCAAAGGCGGGAAATGAGGACACCAATTGGTTGAACTACAAGTTTGAGCTAGCCTCCTACAAAAAGGCCTATAGAAGAGCAAAACGAACGGCATGGCAGACCTTCTGCTCTGACATAGAAAAATCAAGTGATGCCGCAAGGCTCAGGAAAATACTCTCTAAGACAGCCGCGCCTTTGGGCTATCTTCAAAAAGCAGATGGATCATGGTCAGACTCCAGTAAAGAGTCCTTGGACCTGCTCCTAGACGCTCACTTCCCGGGGAGCCAACAAGCAGGTCATCCTCCTGAAAGAGGAGCAGGAGAGAGAATCGAATTAGATCCTCTCCTATCAGACCGCAACATGAAATGGTCCATTCATAGTTTCAAACCATACAAATCGCCGGGACCGGACGGATCCAACAAGCAGGACAAATAGCCATAAACTGGTTGAAAAAAATCTTCCAATCCATACTGGCGGTAGGAGAACTACCAACAGCATGGCAAGAAACAAAGCTGGCTTTCATTCCCAAGGCAGGGAAGGCCACTCACACCACAGCAAAGGATTTTAGGCCAATAAGCCTAACATCATTCCTGCTTAAGAGCTTTGAAAGAATGATCAGCCTACACATAAGGGCCACCGTAGACCCGACACAAATATCAGAAGCACAGCTCGCTTACACCAAAGGTAAGTCAACCGAATCGGCGCTACACTTGGTGGTAAGCAGCATCGAGAAATCACTCAGCATCAAGGAATACCCACTGATCGCCTTCCTGGATATAGAGGGAGCCTCCAATACCGTGCTCCCCACAGCTATAACAGAATCTCTCACAGAACTAGGGGTTGAGCCGCCAATGGTGAGGCCAATCCATAAATTGCTGATAAACAGAATGGTCACAGCCACACTAGGGACCTCAACCCAGACTAGACTAGTGAACAGAGGCACCCCGCAAGGAGGTGTACTATCACCCCTCTTGTGGAATATCGCAGTAAATAAACTACTGCGGATTCTGGAAGGAGGAGGTTGTAAGGTCGTCGCATACGCAGACGACGTCGCCATCATCTTTAATGGAAAATATCCAAAAACACTTTGCGATCTTATGACCGCTAAACTTAAAATACTATCGGAATGGACGATAGAGAACGGACTTGGGGTAAATCCCTTGAAAACAGAACTTGTTCTATTTACAAATAGGTACAAAATTCCACAACTTAACCCACCCATTCTAAACAATTGTAACCTCTCTTTTAGCGATCACGCCAGTTACTTGGGGTTAGTACTAGATAAGCGCCTCAAATGGGGCTTAAACAATTAAGAGAGAACCAAGAAAGCGACCATTGCACTTTATTCCTGTAAAAAAGCAATCCGGCTAAGATGGGGCATGTCCCCAAGAATAGACAACTGGATATACACAGCGGTAGTCAAGCCAATCCTACTGTACGGAGTGGCTCTGTGGTGGACCGCCTTGCACAAACAGTGCATTCTGACTCCTCTAAACAAAGTACAGCGAATGACGGCTTTGTGTATTAGTGGAGCTCTTCGAACCACCCCGAATGAAGCGCTGAATGCGATCTTGAACCTCCCTAGCCTGGACATAGCAGGCATTGAAAGGGCCAAATCGGCAGCTATTCGACTGAGGGACGCAGGGCAGTGGAAAGCCCAATTTTATGGCCATGCTGAAATTCTCCAGCATGATAATCCATTAAATATAGTCACACACCCTTTGAGGCCCTGATTCCTGATAGAGAGGAATGGGAACAGGGCCGACCGGGCACGACGGACGCAATCTGTTTCTATACAGATGGCTCCAAATTAGAAGGACACGTTGGCGGAGGTGTATACTCCGAACAATTAGATATCAGGAAGTCATTCAGGCTCCCGGACCACTGTAGCGTTTTTTAGGCGGAGGTCCACGCTATAAAAGAAGCACTAACCTGTTTAGGGAACTTTGGCCTCCAGAGAGGACATTTAAACATATATAGTGACAGCCAAGCGGCTATTAAATCGATCTACTCGACAAACACCAACTCCCGTACAATATCAGACTGTCGCAGATCTCTCCACGAGATGGCAAATCAGTTTACTATCAGCCTAATATGGGTTCCGGGTCACCGGGACATTGCAGGCAACTGCATAGCGGACGAATTAGCCAGGCAGGGCACCACCAAGCCTCTCCTACCAGGAGAGGAAAATGTCGGTATGCCCATGGCTACTTGCAAGCTAAACATAAAAAACCACTTTAACACACTAGCCAATACCCATTGGCAAAACGCACCACAGTGTCGCATCTCTCACCAGACATGGCCTGTGGTAAACAACAAAAAAACCTCGGAGTTACTCAAACTCAGTCGCACAGAGTGTGGCATGTTGATCCGAGCTCTTACAGGCCACTGGCTTATTGGCGCACATGCCGGCAGGCTAAAAGCCCCGCAAAATGATTTCTGCAGAAGCTGTAGGGATAAGGAAGAAGTGCTTCTGCCCAGCCCTATGCAGACTCAGACTGAAACACTTAAGAAGCCCCTTCATCGACGATCTTACCGAAATATCGGAGATTAATCTCAAAGGCATAAGTGCCTTTATTAAATCTTCCGGGTGGATGACATGCTGATCAGCTTAACACAGGCTGAAACTACTAGAAACGGGACCCTAGAGAAGGAAGAAACGATATCATGCGGTATCACAACCGACCCATTGAGGTCTAAGTGTGTCGGACTATAGTCCGACAGCCGCCCTAACCTAACCTAACCTAACCTAGATCAACACTTAAGCTCTCATCAGTTACATCAGGGGTTGAAGCACTAATAGAGGTATCTAATATTCCCCCAGTCATTACAGACCAACCGTCAGTACCAATTGATACCGATCTTAATGTTCTCGAGGGACTGCCGTTAGCAGATCCTGACTTTCGGCAACCTGGACCCATTGACCTAACCTTAGGGGCTGAGGTGTATTCTCGTGTAATAACTGGTGAACTTCTTGAACTAGGACCTAATAAACCTTTGGCACAAGGCACTAGGCTTGGTTATGTAATCACAGGTTATCTCAATAAAGAAACCTCATCTGATTCGGAAATCAACCCTATTCTGGTAGAAGGCAGAGGTGATTTTGCAGGACCGACCGCTGCTTATGAGCCAACAAAAGCTAAAAATCCGATGAATATAGAAACGAATTCTCATCAATTTAAAACACACAAGAAGGCTGACTTTGGTTCAACATTTCTAGACTTAACCAAGAAATATCTTAGTTTTGTTGCAGAATGTCCACATACCATAGGCGTACCAAATGATCAAGGTTTACGAGGGCACAATTTCAGTCCCCACGGTAATGTCAATTATATCGCAAAGGGGAGGGTTAAGCAGCATCAAGAAGATGTGAAGGACCTGAATCACAAACATGAACCGCAGTTGAAGGAAGGATCCACCTTAATCAATGATTTGTTAGGTGCTTCCTATAGAGTTCGGTCAAGGGCTGACCGACATCACGACTTAATTGAGGGTACCCCTCAATGGGGGGGAGAATGTTCGTACCCAAAGGTACTCAACATGACCACACCCAACAAATCAAGCAGTAGCCAAGTTGGGAACAGCCAATGCAGCCAGCACATGTTGCAGTGTCAGTACCAGGCGTTCAGTAGCACCCACTGCATATGAGAATTGCTGATCAGCATATTATATGTCTCACTAACTCACCGTCTCACCGACTCAACGGCACACTGACGCACCAATGCAGTCAGCACATGTTGCAGTTTTAGCTGAGCCAACTGCACATTAATCATAATTCCCTGACCTACTTTAGAATATAGCTTATTTCACTAATCATTACACTAAGCTTCCGTGTTCCAAGTAGTATATAAGCAAGTATCAAATGAAGAATAAATCAGTTATCAACACACCTCATAACTCCGCGGTTCTACCTCCTACCTCTGGGAGTAGGGCTCGTAATACACTATCTTAACTAGCAGCTAACCACGTTAGCTCTACCTCAGCGCAGTTCCCCATCGCCTGTGGTCCGGCATCGCAGTAACCATCGTTACCGTTGCCGCGACGCGATCGTCCTGTCAGCAAGGCGTCCCCGTGCCAGCGACAAGTGCTAATTACCCCGCGGTGTGACCCGGAAGTGTCTACTTCGGTTAGGCACAAACAAATTATTTGTAAAGGTGTGGAAAAGAAACGTTTTCTACAGACGTTTTTTGTGAGTCGCCAGCTCATGAATATCGAGGAAATGGGCTGCCCATCATTAAACAGGTTTAAAGGAAACCGGTTTCCCTATTGTGAAACACACCTTAAGGGGGGATTTGTGCTCTTAACAATGCATACATTATTTTGACATTTTTCAAAAGTAGCTCCAAAACAATAAAATAATTGTTATACATAATTTTAAAGTTGAGACTAGATGTGTATGGGCCTACAAGAAAACAAAATTAACAAAATGAAATTTCATGAGGAAATTGACCAATTTATTGAACAATTTAAAGGACAGATAATTGGTCAGCATTTTCAATACCTTCTAAACACAAAAACTATTTTCATTAATCGAGGTGGACATGATCTCAAAACTACGAGTTATGGTGAACATTTTACAGTTTGTAATCCTGAATTGACTTCGGAAACTTGCGCCGGAAACTCTTGCTTGAATCGCTTTTATGATATGTTTATGACCCGTTTGTGGAAAGGAGAGATCCTAGAAAATGTACCAGTTAAACGTTCTGGGGCGAAAAAATGTCTGTTTGAAAATATTCCACATCTGAGAATCCTTAACTTGTGAGATTTTTATTCTCTTTTTTATTTTTATCTCTAAATTAGTTTTACAATCATAGAAAACTTTATTCCCCAACATGATCGGACATGTCCCTCTAAGGCAATCATCTTTGAA
Source organism: Drosophila suzukii (assembly GCF_043229965.1). Classification (NCBI taxonomy): domain Eukaryota; kingdom Metazoa; phylum Arthropoda; class Insecta; order Diptera; family Drosophilidae; genus Drosophila; species Drosophila suzukii. The sequence continues at coordinate 20,614 of NW_027255930.1, read as the reverse complement.
TACTTTTGGTGTGCGACACACACGTGATCACCTTAGCCATGGTGACTCGAAGGGAAGATAATCAGCTGTCGGACTTGGGAAGCTGTGTATCCAAGGTACGCCGCACCATTAACGGCAACCTACTGCTCGAGGTGGCCAAAGGCAGCGCAGAAAGTGCAGAAGCCATGAAGGAGAGCATTGCGAGGGTGCTAGGCGACGCAGCGTCAGTGCGAGCCATGTCGGATGAGACCAAACTGCTCGTTCTGGAGATACGAGACATCGACTCCATCGCGACGGAGCAGGAAATCTGCGCTGCGATTGCGAGCCAGTTTGGTATCGACGCGGAGCGCATCAGAGTTCGGAGTCTGCGTCGAGGCTACGCGGAGTCGCAGCTAGCTGTGATCAGCTTGCCCTACTCCCTGGGGAAAACCGTCCTCCATCGTGGCGAGGTGCGGATTGGATGGACCATCTGCAGGATCCGCGAAAGAACAGGCCCCCCAAGATGTTTTAAATGCTTGGAATCCGGGCATATTGCAGTTAACTGCAAGAGCCTAGTGGACAGGAGCGATTGCTGCATGAGATGTGGTGAAAAAGGGCACAAGGCAGCCAAGTGCAGCAAGGAGCCTTCATGTTTATTCTGCTCTGCGGCAGGAAGAAAGGAGACCAGGCACCAGGCAGGAAGCAGACTCTGCCCAGCCACAACCAGCGGGACAGGGAGACCTCGGCCGTCATGCAATTGATTCAGCTAAATCTGAACCATTGTAGGGCCGCGCAGGACCTCCTGAAGCAGACGGTGCGTGAGCTGGGTTCTGAGGTGGCGATACTCAGTGAGCCATACAGAGTGGAAAGCAGCAGCGATTGGGTCACGGATCGCACAGGCAAAGCTGCACTGTGGCTCTGCGGCGTGAGTGTTCCACCAATGCGGGACACGATGGCAGTAGAGGGATTTGTCCGAGCGAACGTAGGCGGCACATGGATCTACATCGCAACAAGACTTAACGCTGCCATGGAGGACGCCGGTGGACTGTCTTCCAACCAGTACGGTTTCCGTAAAGGGAAATCTACACTGGACGCGATAGAGAGGGTCACCAATATTGCTGCTAAAGCCATCGCGGGTACCAGATGGAAAGGTGGGACGAAAAAGTATTGTCTAGTGGTCACGCTGGACATACGGAACGCGTTCAACACAGCCGATTGGGGGAGGACACTCGAGGCACTACGGTCCTTCAACATCCCGGATTACCTGCTGAATGTAGTGCACAGCTACCTCAGCAAAAGGGAGTTGGTCCTAGATACCTCTGTGGGCCCCAGGACGTACGAGGTGACAGCCGGTGTTCCTCAAGGCTCGGTACTGGGCCCTCTGCTTTGGAACACGATGTATGACGGTGTTTTGAAGCTCCCACTGCCGAGCAGCACCGACATTGTGGGCTTTGCGGATGATGTCGCGCTAGTTGTGGTGGCCAAGGAAGTTGCGGCCGTGGAGGCAGCTGCAAACTGCGCAATTCGAGCAGTGGAGGAGTGGCTCGCAGTGGCGGGCCTTGAGCTGGCCTCTCACAAAACTGAGGCGGTGCTGATTTCAAGCAGGAAAGCAGTGGAGTCGGCGCACATACAGATCGGAGGGTCAACGATAACTTCTCAGCGTGCCATAAGGTACCTGGGAGTCATGCTGGACACCCGCCTCTCCTACCGCGAACACCTGGAGTTCGTAAACAAGAAGGCAAGCGAAACCACAGGATCGCTCTGCAGGATCCTGCTGAATACCAGGGGACCGAAGCAGGACAGACGCAGGCTCCTCTCGACTGTTGTCAAGTCGCAGTTGCTGTACGCGGCTCCAGTGTGGGCTGAGGCCACTGCTGTCAGTAGCTACATGCGAGGTGTTAACTCGACGTACCGCCTGTGCGCCGTTAGAATTTCGAGTGCCTTCAGGACGATCTCGGACGACGCAGCCCTTGTCATCGCAGGCCAAGTTCCCCTGTGTGAACTGGTGCGGGAGGCCAAGGAGATTCGCGCGGCTCTAGCAGGCGAACAGGCGGACCGCAGTACCAAGACCGAGGTGAAGAGAAGAGCCAGGATGCAGAGCGTCGTCAACTGGCAGGCAGCCTGGGACATCTCCAGCAAGGGTCGCTGGACGCACAAGCTCATTCCCAGCATAGAGCCATGGCTAAGTAGGAAGCACGGCCAGGTGGATTTTTACCTCACGCAGGCGCTGAGTGGACACGGCTGCTTCCGAAGCTTTCTTAAGCGCTTCGGGCACGACACGGAGGACGGCTGCCCAGAGTGCGGCAGCGGCATTGTCGAGGACGCTCAGCATGTCCTTTTTGAATGTCGCCGCTTTGGCTATGACCGCCAGATACTCACGGAGACCACCGGGGCAAGAGTTCGGCCAGAAACCTTTGTGCCCCTCATGCTGCTGAAGGAGGCGAATTGGGAAGCGACGGCAGCCTACGCAGCGAGCGTACTGCGAACGCTGCGTCGCACCGATAACGAGAGGAGAGAAGTAACAGCCTAGGTGGCTACCATTGCGCGAAGCAATACCTTGCGGTGATACCGCGCAACCACGGCCCCCTACTTCTGTTCTTAAACTCACTTTTAATGTATATAGTTGTAAGAAATAAATGAATATAAAAAAAAAAAAAAAAAAAACCTTTCCCCAACATGATCTTAATTGTGTGGCATACTTTTAAGATGAAATACTCTATGAAATAAATGGTGTTGAGATGGATAGAACAAGATTTAGTGGTATTACTACTATAATAAAAAACTTTGTTCCCTTAAATCGATTTGAAAGTAAGAGACTTTACAATTCTGGATGGAGTGGAAGAGCCGATTTCAATTTAAGCCCCCACTTCATCTTTTCAATACCCCTTAAAAATCAACTCGCATTTGCTGAAGATTTCAAAAAAGTATTATTAAATTGTAAACATGAACTAGTACTATTAATATCAAAAAATTTTAATGATGTACTTGAGCAAGATAAAATTGAGATTACAAAATTAGTCGGAAAATATCATCTCAATATGACTAATATTACATGGAAAATTCCTCATATAACACCCAGCGATTCAACGAAAATTAAAATGTATGATATTATAAAAAGTGGAACCAATCTTTCCGTAGTTGAGATACATACATTAATCATAAACTAAGTAATGGAACAGATCATGTTTGGAATGTTAAATTAGCTGCTAACCGAGAACGTCCACGATTTGCTTTAATTGGATTTAAAAATGACCACCATCTGATTACAAACAATTTAAGAAATCTAAAGGTCTACTTAAACTCTGAAACATATCCCTACGATGACTTAAACTTGGACTTTGAAAAAGATTGATTTGCTCACCTATATGAAACGTATTGCAAGTTTCAAACTAGCTACTACAACCGAAGTGAATCTCCTTTACTATCACCTACAGAGTTTAAAACTAAAGCTCCTATTATCGTAATAGACTTATCATATCAAAATGAAATTGTTAAATCGGGACCCATTGATGTTAGGAAAATTTTAGAATGCTAGAAATTATTAGAAAAAAGGAAATAATTTGTAAGGGATATCAAAAAAGGTTATTCCTACAAAAATTTTTAAAAATTGATGATGTAATCAACATTGATAAAATTGGCTGTCCCTCTCTAAAAATAATGGATGGAAATCACTTTCCATATTGTTCATTACATGTTCGGGATGGTGTCTGCTCTCTGAACAGTGCTCATAAAATCTTAAACATTTACACAAACGAAAACTCCTAAACACCTTTTAACCATTCATTCACATTTTGAGAGTCGGAAAAATAAGTTTACGAAATGACTGTTTCTTATAACAATCTTAATATACCGACTTATTCTTCTTTAATAAATAACAATAATTTTTTTATTAATACATTTGGCAATATGATTTCAAAAGAGGACTTGAAATTACTACTGGAGTCAAGGAGCATGTTCACGGGTCTTGACATAAAGGAGTTTATAGAAACAACATTTGGAGAACGTTTGAATTTATGTAAATTTTTTAATGATAATATAGAAACTTGTGTATGTTTTCATTTTGTAGTTCAACAATATAGAGTTAGAAAATTAATTTAATTATATGTTGAAATTCTAAAATATAGAGAAAACCAAAAAAAAAAAATTTTCTATTGTTTTGAATTTATTTTAGACGGTGGGTCTATCATCAGCTGTTGCATTTTTTAACATCTGTATTACGCAATGATTTATCTCTACCAAACTTTAGTTTAAAGATAAACATTCAGACTATTACGTTCAAGGAAAAAAATGATTTCCTCAAAAATTGAAGAGTTCTTAAGGGAGCATGGAAGTGAGACCTTCAAAGAACATGTTACGAAATTGAAATCATTTCATACATTTCTTAAAGATGTAGAAGCCACCCCAGTACTTCATTCAAAGAATGGAGAAAGCCTTATCATCCTGCATGGGCATATGACGATTGTAAAGTTGGACCTGACACTTGCAGGTGTATGCATGTTGAAAAGAAAGAAGAAGATGCCTTAAAATTGATAGAAAAATACATTTGTTTACTTAAAAAACTCAATGTAAACATTTATAATACATACAGAATTTAACACGAATATGATTAAATAAAAACGTATTTGACTAAATAAACGATCTCATTTGCTTTTGTTTATAAATGTGTATATTCTGTTAGGAACCACCACCACCACCACCACCACCACCACCACCACAACCACCACCAACACCCCTCTTACACTCCTACGCTCACTTTCCCATCTAATTCTCGCTAAAGAGGGGGAGGATATCGAACTCACGCTTGTTTCACACCACAAAAGTATGTGGTCTAATATCCCTCAAACCAACACCTTTTGACCACAAGACCGTAGACAGGTTACACTAACAGATGTCTTCTACAACCCTAATTGAATCAACAAAACGCCCACGCATAATAAAACAACTTCCCCTCCGCCTAAATATCGTTTTACAAATTCATTCACGCATGACAAAACACCCCTCTTACATTCCTACACACCCTATTCGGGTAAAGATCACTCTAAACAACACACACACCTTTAGGGTGAGAAAAAGACAAGACAAAACAAGACATGACAAAACACCCCTCTCTCACACTCCTACACACCCTTTCTAAAACGAATAGTTTTCTAAAACTGAACTACTTTCCACATTTCTCCTTAACACATACATTTTTTGAAAACTTAGAAGGTAACCGTTTTCTCTTTCTATAAGCGCGTGAGAAAAAATTTTCAAATATGAATAAATAAAAACGTATTTGACTAAATAAAAGATATCATTTGTTTTTGTGTATATTCTGTTAGGAACCACCACCACCACCACAACCACCACCACCTCCACTATAGAATTGAAACATTTAAGATTACCCTTTCCTTAACTTAATACAAGTTAGAAGCAACATACTTTAAGTGACCTGTGTGCAACCATTACACTCCTGCACACCCTATTCGGATAAAGATCACTCTAAACAACCACAAAATCCTACGCATGACATTTACACCCCTCACACACAAGCAATCACAAATTCATACGCATGACAAAACACCCCTCTTACACTCCTACACACCCTATTCGGGTAAAGATCACTCTAAACAACCACAAAATCCTTCGCATGACATTTGCACCCCTCAAACACACACACCTTTAGGGTGAGAAAAAGACAAGACAAAACAAGACATCACAAAACACCCCTCTCTTGCACTCCTACACACCCCTTTCTAACTTCATTTACATACCTGTGTGCAACCATGCTAATCTAACTAGGGTCACCAACACCCCCTTTTTGACTTAATTATGCTAATTCGGTCATTAAAACACCTGTGTGCAACCATGCGTGACTAATTAGGGTCACCCCCACTCCCTTTTTGACATGATTTCTACTTCTACCTGTTACATACTTTCCGACGAATTTAGTGTACCCTTTTACTCTACGAGTAACTGGTATAAAAATACAACGAAAGAATATATAATGAAAGAAAAAAAGAAAGTTCGGAGTACACCGTATGAGAGTATATTATGGTGAAAAACTTTGATAATGCAGTTGGAGTCCCAAGAAAGCAAATACCTGAACGAAAGGGTGCTTATGTTATAGATAAATGGTTAAAAAATGATAGTTACTTGATAAAAGATGTTGAAGGTTTTCAATTGTCACGGTGTTTGGAGTAGTCATAATATTAAGCATTGGATTGGAAAACGAATATAAGGTTTCAAGTATATTTAAAAATATGTATATATAAAAACCTATAGAACTGTTATCGCAGTTTGTATTCACTTTACTTATAATTTTTTTGTTATCTTGGTTCTTATTACGTGTGTTCGCTTTTCTGATTAATCGTAGTGTTTCCGTTTTCTGATCTTAACATAATCCATAGCTTTCTCAATATTAGATCGACTTAGTTTTACATCAAATGGGAACAGCACATTTGGTATATAAATGCGGAAGTAAGTGTTTCAATAATATTACTAATTTATAGGTATTGGCATGCAAATTAATTATTTCACTGGCGAATAATTTAAAAAAATGTATTTTTATTTTTTTTTTCACTAAGTTACAACTTTTCCTTAATACCGACTTTTATTCTACTGTTCACAATATTTCTTCTATTGAACCGATCTTCTCGGATGCAAAAACGGACTGCCTGGCCAAGGGCCGATTATCTGATAAACAAACCTCGGTTTAAGAGAGAGTGTTGGACTAAAGAGAGTCGGGAAATCGGATAATTATGAACTTCGATTGATGTGGGGAGATAATTGCGATTCAGTGGGAACGCTGAGTAAGGGGATCCCAGCTAAGAATTTTTTATAAGAAATTGTTTACGACTTGGGTAAGGCGGCTGGGCGCTCGAGCTGGAGGGTTTGTTTATAAATTGGGTAAGGAGGCTGGGATCATGAGCTGGATAACTCTCCCTTCTAAATTGAATCGTCCCGATTCATTGGAAGTGTCGAATAAACTGAATTTAGATGATTTGTCAATTCGACTATAGTTTCATCCTCAGTGGTATTTTCATTTTCGGACATATTATTTTCGGGGGTTATTTCAATATGAATTTGCCGTGGTTTAAATATTAGATATTTTTTGAATTTAAATATAATTAAATAATTACATATATTAAAGTTAATATAATCAGTATTAACGTTGTTGGAATTTGTGTTTGTTTAATTTGAATAAATGCGTTTAATATGTTAATGTTATCGAATTAAAGTTCCGAATCATTTGACATAAGATATTCGGATACTAAAAAATCATTATACTGTTAAGCAGTGATATATTCTATTATCTTATGGTCAAGGTTAGAGTAGGGTATTATTATATTCCCTGATTTTATTACAAAGGGACTTATATCCATTTAGTTGCCTAGTAAAACAAGTATTTTCTGGGCTTAAATTGCTTTAATTCTTAAATATTTCTGTCTTAAAATCAGAAATTACATAATATCTATTGTTTTATTTAGCGTCATGATTATCAATTAACAGTTTTCCATCATTGTGTTATTATTATTTTGGATTAAATCATCAATTTTATTTTGGGCAGTTATCAAATCATCGTGATCGGGAGTCCCTGCTATCCATTTCCAAAGGCTGCCTATTTCATTGATTTCTCTTTTTGCCCCACTTGGTAAAATTGGTAAGAGAAGCATTTTAATAATATCTAAGTCATAGGAAATTTCCCACTGTAAGTGATTACTTTTGTATATGTGTGCTGATTCGAGTTTGATTGTCTTTATATAAACTTAAATTAGTTAAATGAAATAGGTCAGCGTATAAATCATAAATAAGAATGTCTTTTGTATCCTTGTAGAGGAAAAAATCATGGTTCGTGTAATCCATTATTTCGGAATTGGTGGCTGCTACTATCAATAATACAAATATTATTGAATTCATTTTCTGTAATTTAAGAAAAACTGTGTTTAAGATTTGATGTTATCTTTATGAATCGTACGATTTCTATTGTTTATGATAACCTTAATATGTAAATTCTCCTTAGCTACTTGTTTTTTATATCTAGAGTTAAGCTGATTTCTTTCCCCGTGTTTTTTCTCATAAATTACTTGTATGCTGTATTCCTGAGCTGCTTCAATTATAATTTCAGAATAATCAACTACAATAAATTAAGTTATTTTTTGATGCAACGAGCAATTTCTAAAAGGGTAGAATGAGTCCATTGGACGTACTATGGCGAGGATCCGCGAAATATAAATTAATACCGCATCCTTGTGCGAAGGATTTAAATTGTGTTAAAGAAAAACTAGGCTCGTTATCCATCATTAAAGTTTTGGCAAGTGGAAAATGTTGCAATATTTCTGCAATTTTGGTTTCTGTTGAGTTTATTTTGAATCTCCTTTACAACTAAGTATTTTGAATATGAATCAATAACAGTAATGAACATTAAATTCTGAGCGTAAAAATGTCAATATGCAGATTTTCTCCTTCTTTATTTGGGATGGGAGCGTGACCAATAGGAATTAGTAAAGGGTGTCTATTATATTTGTTACTATTAAAATGGTACAATTCTTTATGTACTCCTGGAGTTTTTTGTTCAAATTTGGCCAATAGTATAGTCTGTTAATTTGTTTGTAATTTTCGTCCAGTCCCAGGAGAGGAAAATGTCGGTATGCCCATGGCTACTTGCAAGCTAAACATAAAAAACCACTTTGTGTATTAGTGGAGCCCTTCGAACCACCCCGAATGAAGCGCTGAATGCGATCTTGAACCTCCCTAGCCTGGACATAGCAGGCATTGAAAGGGCCAAATCGGCAGCTATTCGACTGAGGGACGCAGGGCAGTGGAAAGCCCAATTTTATGGCCATGCTGAAATTCTCCAGCATGATAAATCGATTCCGAAGATCACGGATCTATGCAAATCCATTAAATATAGTCACACACCCTTTGAGGCCCTGATTCCTGATAGAGAGGAATGGGAACAGGGCCGACCGGGCACGACGGACGCAATCTGTTTCTATACAGATGGCTCCAAATTAGAAGGACACGTTGGCGGAGGTGTATACTCCGAACAATTAGATATCAGGAAGTCATTCAGGCTCCCGGACCACTGTAGCGTTTTTTAGGCGGAGGTCCACGCTATAAAAGAAGCAGTAACCTGTTTAGGGAACTTTGGCCTCCAGAGAGGACATTTAAACATATATAGTGACAGCCAAGCGGCTATTAAATCGATCTACTCGACAAACACCAACTCCCGTACAATATCAGACTGTCGCAGATCTCTCCACGAGATGGCAAATCAGTTTACTATCAGCCTAATATGGGTTCCGGGTCACCGGGACATTGCAGGCAACTGCATAGCGGACGAATTAGCCAGGCAGGGCACCACCAAGCCTCTCCTACCAGGAGAGGAAAATGTCGGTGTGCCCATGGCTACTTGCAAGCTAAACATAAAAAACCACTTTAACACACTAGCCAATACCCATTGGCAAAACGCACCACAGTGTCGCATCTCTCACCAGACATGGCCTGTGGTAAACAACAAAAAAACCTCGGAGTTACTCAAACTCAGTCGCACAGAGTGGTGCATGTTGATCCGAGCTCTTACAGGCCACTGGCTTATTGGCGCACATGCCGGCAGGCTAAAAGCCCCGCAAAATGATTTCTGCAGAAGCTGTAGGGATGAGGAAGAAGTGGAAACGGTAGAACACCTTCTCTGCTTCTGCCCAGCCCTATGCAGACTCAGACTGAAACACTTAAGAAGCCCCTTCACCGCCGATCTTACCGAAATATTAATCTCAAAAGCATAAGTGCCTTTATTAAATCTTCCGGGTGGATGACATGCTGATCAGCTTAACACAGGCTGAATCTACTAGAAACGGGACCCTAGAGAAGGAAGAAACGATATCATGCGGTATCACAACCGACCCATTGAGGTCTAAGTGTGTCGGACTATAGTCCGACAGCCGCCCTAACCTAACCTAACCTAACCTAGATCAACACTAAAGCTCTCATCAGTTACATCAGGGGTTGAAGCACTAATAGAGGTATCTAATATTCCCCCAGTCATTACAGACCAACCGTCAGTACCAATTGATACCGATCTTAATGTTCTCGAGGGACTGCCGTTAGCAGATCCTGACTTTCGGCAACCTGGACCCATTAACCTAACCTTAGGGGCTGAGGTGTATTCTCGTGTAATAACTGGTGAACTTCTTGAACTAGGACCTAATAAACCTTTGGCACAAGGCACTAGGCTTGGTTATGTAATCACAGGTTATCTCAATAAAGAAACCTCATCTGATTCGGAAATCAACCCTATTCTGGTAGAAGGCAGAGGTGATTTTGCAGGACCGACCGCTGCTTATGAGCCAACAAAAGCTAAAAATCCGATGAATATAGAAACGAATTCTCATCAATTTAAAACATACAAGAAGGCTGACTTTGGTTCAACATTTCTAGACTTAACCAAGAAATATCTTAGTTTTGTTGCAGAATGTCCACATACCATAGACGTACCAAATGATCAAGGTCTACGAGGGCACAATTTCAGTCCCCACGGTAATGTCAATTTTATCGCAAAGGGGAGGGTTAAGCAGCATCAAGAAGATGTGAAGGACCTGAATCACAAACATGAACCGCAGTTGAAGGAAGGATCCACCTTAATCAATGATTTGTTAGGTGCTTCCTATAGATTTCGGTCAAGGGCTGACCGACATCACGACTTAATTGAGGGTACCCCTCAATGGGGGGGAGAATGTTCGTACCCAAAGGTACTCAACATGACCACACCCAACAAATCAAGCAGTAGCCAAGTTGGGAACAGCCAATGCAGCCTGCACATGTTGCAGTGTCAGTACCAGGCGTTCAGTAGCACCCACTGCATATGAGAATTGCTGATCAGCATATTATATGTCTCACTAACTCACCGTCTCCCCGACTCAACGGCACACTGACGCACCAATGCAGTCAGCACATGTTGCAGTTTTAGCTGAGCCAACTGCACCATAATCATAATTCCCTGACCTACTTTAGAATATAGCTTATTTCACTAATCATTACACTAAGCTTCCGTGTTCCAAGTAGTATATAAGCAAGTATCAAATGAAGAATAAATCAGTTATCAACACACCTCATAACTCCGCGGCTCTACCTCCTACCTCTGGGAATAGGGCTCGTAATACAATATCTTAACTAGCAGCTAACCACGTTAGCTCTACCTCAGCGCAGTGCCTGTGGTCCGACATCGCAGTAACCATCGTTACCGTTGCCGCGAAGCGATCGTCCTGTCAGCAAAGCGTCCCCGTGCCAGCGACAAGTGCTCATTACCCCCTTGTCCCGCGGTGTGACCCGGAAGTGTCTACTTCGGTTAGGCACAAACAAATTATTTGTAAAGGTGTGGAAAAGAAACGTTTTCTACAGACGTTTTTTGGGAGTCGCCAGCTCATTAATATCGAGGAAATGGGCTACCCGTCATTAAACAGGTTTAAAGGAAACCGGTTTCCCTATTGTGAAACACACCTTAAGGGGGGATTTGTGCTCTTAACAATGCATACATTATTTTGACATTTTTCAAAAGTAGCTCCAAAACAATAAAATAATTGTTATACATAATTTTAAAGTTGAGACTAGATGTGTATGGACCTACAAGAAAACAAAATTAACAAAATGAAATTTCATGAGGAAATTGACCAATTTATTGAACAATTTAAAGGACAGATAATTGGTCAGCATTTTCAATACCTTCTAAACACAAAAACTATTTTCATTAATCAAGGTGGACATGATCTCAAAACTACGAGCTATGGTGAACATTTTACAGTTTGTAATCCTGAATTGACGTCGGAAACTTGCGCCGGAAACTCTTGCTTGAATCGCTTTTATGATATGTTTATGACCCGTTTGTGGAAAGGAGAGATCCTAGAAAATGTACCAGTTAAACGTTCTGGGGCGAAAAAAATGTCTGTTTGAAAATATTCCCCATCTGAGAATCATTAACTTGTGAGATTTTTTTTTGGGGGTTCTTTTGATCTCTTTATTAGTTTTACAATCATAGAAAACTTTATTCCCCAACATGATCGGACATGTCCCTCTAAGGCAATCATCTTTGAATACTTTTGGTGTGCGACACACACGTGATCACACCTTTCCCCAACATGATCGGATATGTTCCTCTAAGATAACCACCTTTGGATACTTTGGTTGTGAGACCTAAGGAAGGGGGAGCGGTAGAAACTCAAAATGTTATTGGGAGAATGAGAAATAATTGTGTGGCATACTTTTAAGATGAAATACTCTATGAAATAAATGGTGTTGAGATGGATAGAACAAGATTTAGTGGTATTACTACTACAATAAAAAACTTTGTTCCCTTAAATCGATTTGAAAGTAAGAGACTTTACAATTCTGGATGGAGTGGAAGAGCCGATTTCAATTTAAGCCCCCACTTCATCTTTTCAATACCCCTTAAAAATCAACTCGCATTTGCTGAAGATTTCAAAAAAGTATTATTAAATTGTTAACATGAACTAGTACTATTAATATCAAAAAATTTTAATGATGTACTTGAGCAAGATAAAATTGAGATTACAAAATTAGTCGGAAAATATCATCTCAATATGACTAATATTACATGGAAAATTCCTCATATAACACCCAGCGATTCAACGAAAATTAAAATGTATGATATTATAAAAAGTGGAACCAATCTACCGATTGCTTTCCGTAGTTGAGATACATACATTAATCATAAACTAAGTAATGAAACAGATCATGTTTGGAATGTTAAATTAGCTGCTAACCGAGAACGTCCACGATTTGCTTTAATTGGATTTAAAAATAACCACCATCTGATTACAAACAATTTAAGAAATCTAAAGGTCTACTTAAACTCTGAAACATATCCCTACGATGACTTAAACTTGGACTTTGAAAAAGATTGATTTGCTCACCTATATGAAACGTATTGCAAGTTTCAAACTAGCTACTATAACCGAAGTGAATCTCCTTTACTATCACCTACAGAGTTTAAAACTAAAGCTCCTATTATCGTAATAGACTTATCATATCAAAATGAAATTGTTAAATCGGGACCCATTGATGTTAGGAAAATTTTAGAATGTTAGAAATTATTAGAAAAAAGGAAATAATTTGTAATGGATATCAAAAAAGGTTATTCCTACAAAAATGTTTAAAAATTGATGATGTAATCAACATTGATTAGCTGCTAACCGAGAACGTCCACGATTTGCTTTAATTGGATTTAAAAATAACCTCCATCTGATTACAAACAATTTAAGAAATCTAAAGGTCTACTTAAACTCTGAAACATATCCCTACGATGACTTAAACTTGGACTTTGAAAAAGATTGATTTGCTCACCTATATGAAACGTATTGCAAGTTTCAAACTAGCTACTATAACCGAAGTGAATCTCCTTTACTATCACCTACAGAGTTTAAAACTAAAGCTCCTATTATCGTAATAGACTTATCATATCAAAATGAAATTGTTAATCGGGACCCATTGATGTTAGGAAAATTTTAGAATGTTAGAAATTATTAGAAAAAAGGAAATAATTTGTAATGGATATCAAAAAAGGTTATTCCTACAAAAATTTTTAAAAATTAATGATGTAATCAACATTGATAAAATTGGCTGTCCCTCTCTAAAAATAATGGATGGAAATCACTTTCCATATTGTTCATTACATGTTCGGGATGGTGTCTGCTCTCTGAACAGTGCTCATAAAATCTTAAACATTTACACAAACGAAAACTCCTAAACTCCTAAACTCCTTTTAACCATTCATTTACATTTTGAGAGTCGGGAAAATAAGTTTACGAAATGACTGATTCTTATAACAATCTTAATATACCGACTTATTCTTCTTTAATAAATAACAATAATTTTTTTATTAATACATTTGGCAATATGATTTCAAAAGAGGACTTGAAATTACTACTGGAGTCAAGGAACATGTTCACGGGTATTGACGTAAAGGAGTTTATAGAAACAACATTTGGAGAACATTTGAATTTATGTAAATTTTTTAATGATAATATAGAAACTTGTGTATGTTTTCATTTTGTAGTTCAACAATATAGAGTTAAAATTCTAAAATATAGAGAAAACCAAAAAAAAAAAATTTTCTATTGTTTTGAATTTATTTTAGACGGTGGGTCTATCATCAGCTGTTGCATTTTTTAACATCTGTATTACACAATGATTTATCTCTACCAAACTTTAGTTTAAGATAAACATTCAGACTATTACGTTGAAAGAAAAAAATGATTTCCTCAAAAATTGAAGAGTTCTTAAGGGAGCATGGAAGTGAGACCTTCAAAGAACATGTTACGAAATTGAAAGCATTTCATACATTTCTTAAAGATGTAGAAGCCACCCCAGTACTTCATTCAAAGAATGGAGAAAACCTTATCATCCTGCATGGGCATATGATGATTGTAAAGTTGGACCTGACACTTGCAGGTGTATGCATGTTGAAAAGAAAGAAGAAGATGCCTTAAAATTTATAGAAAAATACATTTGTTTATTTAAAAAACTCAATGGAAACATTTATAATACATACAGAATTTAACACGAATATGATTAAATAAAAACGTATTTGACTAAATAAACGATCTCATTTGCTTTTGTTTATAAATGTGTATATTCTGTTAGGAACCACCACCACCACAACCACCACCAACACCCCTCTTACACTCCTACGCTCACTTTCCCATCTAATGCTCGCTAAAGAGGGGTGTTTCACACCACAAAAGTATGCGGTCTAATATCCCTCAAACCAACACCTTTTGACCACAAGACCGTAGACAGGTTACACTAACAGATGTCTTCTACAACCCTAATTGAATCAACAAAACGCCCACGCATAATAAAACAACTTCCCCTCCGCCTAAATATCGTTTTACAAATTCATTCACGCATGACAAAACACCCCTCTTACACTCCTACACACCCTATTCGGGTAAAGATCACTCTAAACAACACACACACCTTTAGGGTGAGAAAAAGACAAGACAAAACAAGACATGACAAAACACCCCTCTCTCACACTCCTACACATCCTTTCTAAAACGAATAGTTTTCTAAAACTGAACTAGTTTCCACATTTCTCCTTAACACATACATTTTTTGAAAACTTAGAAGGTAACCGTTTTCTCTTTCTATAAGCGCGTGAGAAAAAATTTTCAAATATGAATAAATAAAAACGTATTTGACTAAATAAAAGATATCATTTGTTTTTGTGTATATTCTGTTAGGAACCACCACCACCACCACAACCACCACCACCTCCACTATAGAATTGAAACATTTAAGATTACCCTTTCCTTAACTTAACACAAGTTAGAAGCAACATACTTTAAGTGACCTGTGTGCAACCATTACACTCCTGCACACCCTATTCGGGTAAAGATCACTGTTGGGGCGGTGCGGCTTGATCGATTAAATAGTTGAAGCCCCAAGATCGAGTGGTACGCATAAAAATACGCGGGTAACTTTTGGGGTTTTTACGCGACGTGCGTAGGTGTTTATTGTATCACTTTGAAACAAGAACTGCTTAAGCCTAACTTAACTTAAGCGCTCCAGAGCAGAGCGGAGACTTAGGGGAGAGATAGAGAGGGAGAGCGGACGGCAGTGCGAGCGCGCGAGATGTAGACATCTGGATAAAACTGCCGCTCGACACTGCCTCCTGAAATTAAACGCCCTTTTGGCGTGAACATTCTCCCCCCCCTTGCGAGGACACCCGTAGCAAGAACCTCAGGATAGTAGGCTCAGGAATATTTTGGAAGTATAGATCGGTCGTCCGTATGTAGGAGAGTGTGGTGGGCCTTTCCACACTTGTGGCAGTGATGACCACTGCGGCAGGAGTCCTTGGAATGATTGTGAGCCAAGCAATTGGAGCAGTACTTCTGGATATGTACTTCCTGAAGCCGATTCTGGGGGCTTAGCCGTAGAAAGTGGTGGCACTTCCGTAGAGGATGGATCTTTTGGCAGACTCGGCATTGGTAGGATTTAATACCTCGAGTACGTCTGCCATCCAAGGTGGGGTATGGAATCCAATATTCGGATGGAGTATTCTTAGGAGGAACTTTTTGTACGGAAACTTGCGTTGAATAGGACGAAATGATGTGTGGAACTGAGGCGGATACTGGCCTTGGAGGGTCGGATGGAATCGTCGGAGTAGTAGGACCGCTGTTTCGATGCAGCAATGTGTGATGCCGATCTTGGCAAGTGAGACAGTTGTGAGCGCTTGTGCAATCCCGGAATTGATGGCTATTTGCAAAGCAATTGGAGCACAACTGCTTCCTTTTGATATAGGCTAAGCGATCTTCTACCGTCATCTGTAGGAAGCGTGGACATATACGCACGGGGTGGTTCTTCTTCGAACACAGATCGCAGCCTTTGGTTATCGGAACTAACCTTGTGTTGAAGGAATTTATTTTTGGAAATTCTGCCTCTTGATTTGTGTTTTTGGACTGGACGTGGTGGAAATTGGCAGATCGGAAGCTATCGACGGCCTCAAGAGTTAGATGGCGCTCCGTCAAATATGAATCAAGCTCAAGCCACGTAGGATTTTCGGCTTTATTTTGGATGGATTGCTCCCATAATGAGAGAGTGAGCTTTGGTAGTTTTGTCGAGCACATATAAACCAGGATAGGGTCCCAATTCTCAATATTAACACCGGAAAATTTTAAGGAAGTTAAGCAACCTTGAAAAGTGCGTTGAAGTTCCTTTAAGGCTGCTCCCGACTCCTGTGCTATGGATTGCACATTGAAAAGTGTTTTCAGGTGACTGTTCACCTGCAATCGCTTATTTTCGAAACGCTCAGTTAGGTTATTCCAGGCTGAGCGAAAGCCATCATTGGTGAGTGGGGATCTTGAAACTATGGAATGAGCTTCGCCACTTGTTTTTGAATTTAAGTGGAATAATTTTTCAACGGGCGTTAGACTCGGATTGTCTATGTATATTGCCGTGAAAAGGTCCCGGAAAGTCGGCCAGCGAAGATAGTCGCCAGAGAAAACCTCTGTGTCGATAGGAGGGAGCCGACAGCCATAGGACGTGGAATTTTGGGACGGAGTTACTGGAGCTTGAGGTATTTGGGAGGAGCCTTTTTGGATTTGTTCCATCAGCTGCGCGGCAAATATTTCGTAAGTGGAGTACGTTTGGTAATACTTGGACTTTAGTATGGATTTTGTGTCTGCGGCGCTCTCGCCTGCAGCTATAATGCAGTCGGAGCATATGTCGTATGCTGCCTTTACCGTTTGCCACAAGGAATTGAGGTGATCGCGACGGATTTCATAGGCGGATAACGTTGGGGTAGGAGCACCTGGAGCGTTCACAGTGGCCTCAAAGTGAATCAGACAGTCAGCTGTGGCCATAAATCGGGTTAAAGCGGATTTTACTGATGTTGCCATGACGTTAAATAATTTCGAATTTTAATTCAGATGTAAGGAAACGGATTGGAATCAAATTGGAATTTAGGAACCAATTAAGATTGTAAATATATACGGTCACACTGTAGGATAGGCAGAGTCAATAAATATTTATTGTATCGGATTGTCGGACTTATGTAAAGAATTACGGACTTTAATATTGTATGTTTGGAAGGAACATTTATTGTGAGCTCTTGACCCACTGTGCACTGGCGATATACGTATGTATGTACACTGTACATATGTATATATGTGGGGTGCGAATAGCGGAATATCGTTGCGGGAATTGGAAAGACTTCGCTTATGTTTGTATGTCGGTGCGTTTGTTTGTCACCTGCACAACTAAATTGCAAACGATTTGCTGGAGTAAATTTGTGGATATTGTCACTTTGTTTTTAATTTTAGAAATAGTTTAGCCGTATTTGTAGGTCGAGAAAAGTAGTTGGAGTGGACTGTATCAGATTGTTTTTGTAAATATACACATGCAGCTGGAACACAGTAAAAAATAAAGAGTGCAAATCTTAAGGGAAAATTTTATGACCGGGAATTTTTTACTGCGGCTGAGTTATATTTTACACACGATTGGAATTGAAAATATATTTGACAAATATTTTCGTTGAATAGTAGCACTGAAATATTTACTGGAATTGTTTCAAGTGTGCAACTGTGGGCAAAGGAAAACTGGAATATTGTCGGGCACAAGTAACGGAATTGAAATACATATATTAAATGCCGTTGCGTCGGATTAATCTCTTTTGGATTTAGACAATATATCATACAGAAAGTTAGTCGAAATAGGGTTCGAAAAACTGGCTGTATGACCGGCAATTATAGTAAGCGGAACTTATCTGGAGTGTTTCAAGCCTGCTGGGACAAAATCAAAGGAAACTCCAGGAGAGGAAAGTCCAAAGATTTTGAAATCCTGCTCGAACTGGACCAAAATGTTGGGGCGGTGCGGTTTGATCGATTAAATAGTTGAAGCCCCAAGATCGAGTGGTACGCATAAAAATACGCGGGTAACTTTTGGGGTTTTTACGCGACGTGCGTAGGTGTTTATTGTATCACTTTGAAACAAGAACTGCTTAAGCCTAACTTAACTTAAGCGCTCCAGAGCAGAGCGGAGACTTAGGGGAGAGATAGAGAGGGAGAGCGGACGGCAGTGCGAGCGCGCGAGATGTAGACATCTGGATAAAACTGCCGCTCGACACTGCCTCCTGAAATTAAACGCCCTTTTGGCGTGAACAATCACTCTAAACAACCACAAAATCCTACGCATGACATTTACACCCCTCACACACAAGCAATCACAAATTCATACGCATGACAAAACATCCCTCTTACACTCCTACACACCCTATTTGGGTAAAGATCACTCTAAACAACCACAAAATCCTTCGCATGACATTTGCACCCCTCACACACACACACCTTTAGGGTGAGAAAAAAGACAAGACAAAACAAGACATCACAAAACACCCCTCTCTTGCACTCCTACACACCCCTTTCTAACCTCATTTACATACCTGTGTGCAGCCATGCTAATCTAACTAGGGTCACCAACACCCCCTTTTTGACTTAATTATGCTAATTCGGTCATTAAAACACCTGTGTGCAACCATGCGTGACTAATTAGGGTCACCCCCACCCCCTTTTTGAAATGATATCTACTTCTACCTGTTACATACTTTCCGACGAATTTAGTGTACCCTTTTACTCTACGAGTAACTGGTATAAAAATACAACGAAAGAATATATAATGAAAGAAAAAAAGAAAGTTCGGAGTACACCGTATGAGAGTATATTATGGTGAAAAACTTTGATAATACAGTAGGAGTCCCAAGAAAGCAAATACCTGAACGAAAGGGTGCTTATGTTATAGATAAATGGTTAAAAAATGATAGTTACTTGATAAAAGATGTTGAAGGTTTTCAATTGTCACGGTGTTTGGAGTAGTCATAATATTAAGCATTGGATTGGAAAACGAATATAAGGTTTCAAGTATATTTAAAAATATGTATATATAAAAACCTATAGAACTGTTATCGCAGTTTGTATTCACTTTACTTCTAATTTTTTTGTTATCTTGGTTCTTATTACGTGTGTTCGCTTTTCTGATTAATCGTAGTGTATCCGTTTTCTGATCTTAACATAATCCATAGCTTTCTCAATATTAGATCGACTTAGTTTTACATCAAATGGGAACAGCACATTTGGTATATAAATGCGGAAGTTAGTGTTTCAATAATATTACTAATTTATAGGTATTGGCATGCAAATTAATTATTTCACTGGCGAATAATTTAAAAAAATTTATTTTTATTTTTTTATTCACTAAGTTACAACTTTTCCTTAATACCGACTTTTATTCTACTGTTCACAATATTTCTTCTATTGAACCGATCTTCTCGGATGCAAAAACGGACTGCCTGGCCAAGGGCCGATTATCTGATAAACAAACCTCGGTTTAAGAGAGAGTGTTGGACTAAAGAGAGTCGGGAAATCGGATAATTATGAACTTCGATTGAAGTGGGGAGCTAATTGGGATTCAGTGGGAACGCTGAGTAAGGGGATCCCAGCTTAGAATTTTTTATAAGAAATTGTTTACGACTTGGGTAAGGCGGCTGGGCGCTCGAGCTGGAGGGTTTGTTTATAAATTGGGTAAGGAGGCTGGGATCATGAGCTGGATAACTCTCCCTTCTAAATTTAATCGTCCCGATTCATTGGAAGTGTCGGATAAACTGAATTTAGATGATTTGTCAATTCGACTATAGTTTCATCCTCAGTGGTATTTTCATTTTCGGACATATTATTTTCGGGGGTTATTTCAATATGAATTTGCCGTGGTTTAAATATTAGATATTTTTTGAATTTAAATATAATTAAATAATTACATATATTAAAGTAAATATGATCAGTATTAACGTTGTTGGAATTTGTGTTTGTTTAATTTGAATAAATGCGTTTAATATGTTAATGTTATCGAATTAAAGTTAAGCAGTGATATATTCTATTATCTTACGGTCAAGGTTAGATTAGGGTATTATTATATTCCCTGATTTTATTACAAAGATTATTACATTTAGCGACATGATTATCAATTAACAGTTTTCCATCATTGAGATATTATTATTTTGGATTAAATCATCAATTATATTTTGGGCCGTTATCAAATCAAACCAAAGGGTGCCTATTTCATTGATTTCTCTTTTTGCCCCACTTGGTAAAATTGGTAAGAGAAGCAT